>NC_052160.1:92712929-92804038 GCF_902713615.1 Scyliorhinus canicula | reverse complement strand
GCATGGCCGCTTTGGCAATGTCCTCCTTGATGCAGTTGAAGGCCTAGCGAGCCTCAGCCGACAGGGGGAAAAGTGTGGCCTTAAATAGTGGGCGGGCTTTGTCCGCATATTGAGGGACCCACTGGGAATTGTATGAAAAGAATCCCAGGCACCGTTTGAGGGCCCTGGGACAATGACGGAGAGGGAGTTCTAAGAGGGGGCGCATAGGGTCCGGGTCGGGGCCCAGGACTCCGTTTTCCACGACATAGCCGAGGATGGCTAGCCTGGTCGTGCGGAAAACGCATTTCTCCATGTTGTAAGTGAGGTTGAGTTACTGGGCCGTCTGGAGAAATCGATGGAGGTTGGCATCGTGGTCCTGCTGGTCATATCCGCAGATGGTGACGTTATCCAAGTACGGAAATGTGGCCCGCAGCCCGTACTGGTCCACCATCCGGTCCATTGCTCGTTGGAACACCGAGACCCCATTCGTGACGCCAAAGGGAACCCGGAGGAATTGGAAGAGGCGGCCATCGGCCTCGAACGCCGTGTAGTGGCAGTCCTCCGGGCGGATTGGGAGCTGGTGGTATGCAGACTTCAGATCCACCGTGGAGAAAATACGATACTGGGCGATCTGATTCACCATGTCTGCAATCCTGGGGAGGGGGTACTTATCGAGGAGCGTAAACCGATTAATGGTCTGACTATAGTCCACGACCATGCGTAATTTTTCCCCGGTCTTGACGACCCCAACCTGAGCTCTCCAGGGGCTGTTACTGGCCTCTATGATCCCCTCACTTAGGAGCCTCCGGATCTCGGTTCTGATAAACACCCTGTCCTGCAGGCTGTACCGCCTGCTGCGAGTGGCTACGGGTTTGCAGTCCGGAGTGAGATTGGCAAAGAGTGGAGGGGGGGAGATTCGCAGCGTGGCTAGGCTGCAGATGGTGAGTGGGGGTAGGGGTCCGCCGAAGCTGAGGGTGAGACTTTCGAGGTTACACTGGAAGTCGAGTCCCAGTAAGAGTGGGGCGCAGAGTTCGGGCAGGACGTATAGTTGAAAATTAGAGTAGCTAGCGCCTTGGATCGTTAGGTTCATGATGGTGCGCCCTTGGAGGTGAACAGAGTTCCCACTCTGCCCGAAGCGAGGGAGATAGTTTGCCGTGCAGGAAAAACAGGGAGCGAACAGTGTCTTACCAGATCTGGGTGTAGGAAGCTCTCGGTGCTCCTGGAGTCGAAGAGGCATGGTGTACTGTACCCGTTGATTTCAACGGTCATCATGGAGTTGCGGAGGTGCTTCGGATGCGCCTGGTCCAACATGACCGCGCTGAGTTGTGGGTAGTCGGCGGCTCGATCAGCTGTGCTGGAGTGGCCCCATGATAAATGCACGCTGAGGTCGCAGTCTTTGATCTGAGTTGTCGAGTTTGGAGAGGAGGGAGCCCAAGGTGGCCGCCCCCGTGGATCGCACGTGGTGGGCGGCGAGGAAGATGGCGTCCAAGATGGCGGCCCCCATGAGTAGCACATGGCCAGCCGCGTGGTGGGGGTTTGCCAAGATGGCGGCCCCCATGGGTCGCACGTGGTGGGTGGGGGCGGAGTCGTAGTACAGGCCGCGGCGTAACGGGGCCTGCGGGCCTGCGAATTCAGGGAGCGAGTGCTCTGGGCTGTGGGAGGGTTTGAGGCTGGAGCTTTCTTCGCCAGACATACTCTGGCATAGTGTCCTTTGCAACCGCAGTTGCTGCAGGTCGCATTGCGGGCCGGGCAGTGCTGCCACGGGTGCTGGGGCTGGCCACAAAAGTGGCAGGCTGGAGTAGCATAGTGGCTGGGTGGCCGCGCGGCGCAGACCTGGGGCAGTCGCTGGTCGGGGGCCCATGACGGGGTCGCGGAGTCCGCGGGGAACGAGGTGAGGCTGCGGAACGAGACCTCCATAGTAGTGGCGAGTTCTACCGTTTCTAAGTTTTGGGCCCCCTTCTCAAGCAACCGCTGGCGCACATAATTGAATCTGAGGCCTGCAACAAATACATCGCGGACAGTGAGTTCCCTATGGTCTGCTGCATTTACAGCTTGGTAATTACAGTCCCGGGATAAGGTTTTTAAGTCTCTTAGGAATTCTCCTAGCGATTCTGTGGGGCGCTGGCGGCGAGTAGTAAAAACGTGGCGCGTGTAGACCTCATTGACGGGCCTCACGTACATTCTGTCGAGCAGGGCCAGGGCCTCTGTATTGAGCCGGTACAATTAAGTTGAGTAGATATATGATGGCTCACCCTTGCGTGCAGTAGACTGAGTTTCTGCTCCTCGTTAGTTTCTGTAGTGCTTGCTTCAGCCAGGTAGGCCTTAAAACATCGGAGCCAGTGTAAAAAGATTTATTTCGCCTCTGCATCCTGTGGGTCGAGTTCCAGTCGATCAGGTTTGAGGGCTGATTCCATAGTCGTTCCTTACTGTTTCTTAAGACGATTAAATTGATGAGACCATCAATTCACGCGACATGTGGTTAGAAGCGAACAGTGGTTTTAATCGTCTTACAACAGAGCCTGCCTGTGACAAGATGAACTCTTGATGAACTGGCAGGCAGGCTCACAACAGCAACCTTTATACTTCTTGCTAGAGGGAGGAGCCATGGGCGGAGCCATTGGCGGAGCCCAGTACAAGCTCCTCATCTCCCCCTATGGGTAGAGCCGAGCAACTACACATGATCTGATACAAGGTACAGGCTCAACACATGTTGTACAATACAGTGTGGATTATTAGTGTTTATAATTCACCACAGAGAGCAGCAATTGAATTATTCACAGGTAACCAAGAAGGGAATGATAGTTTAAAAAATAATGCCAACCGACAGTTAGAACTAGTGCAACTCTCCAAAGAAAGAAAAAACAATTGGGCAGCCAAATCCATAAAGCGTTGTTGCTGATGTGACTGGAATTGGAGAAGGCCTTTTGTTTTCTGTGTTCTTTTTAAAATCACTGCTGCAACTCATTTTACGATCTCCTTCACATTGATTCAATACGAGGCACTGGAATGAGCCCAGACTCATTCTGCCATGCCCCCTTTGAGAATAGTGGGAGATGGTGTCTTGAGGCCCAGAGGCAAAGGGAGTTAATGGAGGTAGGGTTGCTGTCATTGAATGAGGAAATTGCTGAAAGAACAGATTTTCACTTACATAGAATTTACAACTTGCAAGCAGGGTGCTCAAGCCAACAAATGCATAGTGTTGTTTACCTTTCCACATGACATGAGTAATAACCTTAATCCTATATCCTTATTATTTTTCCCTCCTTCAACCATCAATTGAACCGATTCTTAAATGTTTTAACACTTCAATGGTGTAGCCCTCAGCTTAAAAACCCTCTGTTGAAAGAAAATGTCTCCTGCATGTCATGTTTTTTTAATGATATAAAGGCAACAAGCAGTCATAGGGGGTTGTGTCAACATGTTGTGGGTTCATTTATTTAAACTGGGCACATGAGAACATGTACATATGGACAGTAAACTTCGACACATCATCAGAAGGGCAGTCAGTTCTGTGTTTTTCTCACAGCCACAAATGAAGCTAAAGCTTGACCGCATGACATGCATATGCCTTCCAGTGATAACATGCTGCTATCCCTTAAAGGCATATTGCAACACCCCCCCCCCACCCCCTTTTTTTAATAGAACATAGAACATAGAACGATACAGCGCAGTACAGGCCCTTCGGCCCTCGATGTTGCACCGACATGGAAAAAAATCTAAAGGCCATCTAACCTACACTATGCCCTTATCATCCATATGCTTATCCAATAAATTTTTAAATGCCCTCAATGTTGGCGAGTTCACTACTGTTGCAGGTAGGGCATTCCACGGCCTCACCACTCTTTGCGTAAAAAACCCACCTCTGACCTCTGTCCTATATCTATTACCCCTCAATTTAAGGCTATGTCCCCTCGTGCTAGCCACCTCCATCCGCGGGAGAAGGCTCTCGCTGTCCACCCTATCTAACCCTCTGATCATTTTGTATGCCTCTATTAAGTCACCTCTTAACCTTCTTCTCTCTAACGAAAACAACCTCAAGTCCATCAGCCTTTCCTCATAAGATTTTCCCTCCATACCAGGCAACATCCTGGTAAATCTCCTCTGCACCCGTTCCAAAGCTTCCACGTCCTTCCTATAATGAGGCGACCAGAACTGTACGCAATACTCCAAATGCGGCCGTACTAGAGTTTTGTACAACTGCAACATGACCTCATGGCTCCGGAACTCAATCCCTCTACCAATAAAGGCCAACACACCATTGGCCTTCTTCACAACCCTATCAACCTGGGTGGCAACTTTCAGGGATCTATGTACATGGACACCGAGATCCCTCTGCTCATCCACACTGCCAAGAATTTTACCATTAGCCAAATATTCCACATTTCTGTTATTCTTTCCAAAGTGAATCACCTCACACTTCTCCACATTAAACTCCATTTGCCACCTCTCAGCCCAGCTCTGCAGCTTATCTATGTCCCTCTGTAACCTGCAACATCCTTCCGCACTGTCTACAACTCCACCGACTTTAGTGTCGTCTGCAAATTTACTCACCCATCCTTCTGCGCCCTCCTCTAGGTCATTTATAAAAATGACAAACAGCAACGGCCCCAGAACAGATCCTTGTGGTACGCCACTCGTAACTGAACTCCATTCTGAACATTTCCCATCAACTACCACTCTCTGTCTTCTTTCAACTAGCCAATTTCTGATCCACATCTCTAAATCACCCTCAATCCCCAGCCTTCGTATTTTTTGCAATAGCCGACCGTGGGGAACCTTATCAAACGCTTTACTGAAATCCATATACACCACATCAACTGCTCTACCCTCGTCTACCTGTTCAGTCACCTTCTCAAAGAACTCGATAAGGTTTGTGAGGCATGACCTACCCTTCACAAAACCATGCTGACTGTCCCTAATCATATTATTCCTATCTAGATGATTATAAATCGTATCTTTTATAATCCTCTCCAAGACTTTACCCACCACAGACGTTAGGCTCACCGGCCTATAGTTACCGGGGTTATCTCTACTCCCCTTCTTGAACAAAGGGACCACATTTGCTATCCTCCAGTCCTCTGGCACTATTCCTGTAGCCAATGATGACCTAAAAATCAAAGCCAAAGGCTCAGCAATCTCTTCCCTGGCTTCCCAGAGAATCCTAGGATAAATCCCATCCGGCCCCGGGACTTATCTATTTTCACCTTGTCCAGAATTGCCAACACTTCTTCCCTACGCACCTCAATGCCATCTATTCTAATAGCCTGGGTCTCAACATTCTCCTCCACAATATTATCTTTTTCTTGAGTGAATACTGACGAAAAGTATTCATTTAGTATCTCGCTTATCTCCTCAGCCTCCACACACAACTTCCCACCACTGTCCTTGACTGGCCCTACTCTTACCCTAGTCATTCTTTTATTCCTGACATACCTATAGAAAGCTTTTGGGTTTTCCTTGATCCTACCTGCCAAAGACTTCTCATGTCCCCTCCTTGCTCGTCTCAGCTCTCTCTTTAGATCCTTCCTCGCTTCCTTGTAACTATCAAGCGCCCCAACTGAAACTTCATGCCTCATCTTCACATAGGCCTCCTTCTTCCTCTTAACAAGAGATTCCACTTCTTTGGTAAACCACGGTTCCCTCGCTCGACCCCTTCCTCCCTGCCTGACTGGTACGTACTTATCAAGAACATGCAATAGCTGTTCCTTGAACAAGCTCCACATATCCAGTGTGCCCAACCCTTGCAGCCTACTTCTCCAACCAACACATCCTAAGTCATGTCTAATGGCATCATAATTGCCCTTCCCCCAGCTATAACTCTTGCCCTGCGGGGTATACTTATCCCTTTCCATCACTAACGTAAAGGTCACCGAATTGTGGTCACTGTTTCCAAAGTGCTCACCTACCTCCAGATCTAACACCTGGCCTGGTTCATTACCCAAAACCAAATCCAATGTGGCCTCGCCTCTTGTTGGCCTGTCAACATATTGTGTCAGGAAACCCTCCTGCACACATTGTACAAAGAATGACCCATCTAATGTACTCGAACTATATCTTTTCCAGTCAATATTTGGAAAGTTAAAGTCTCCCATAACAACTACCCTGTTACTTTCGCTCTTTTCCAGAATCATCTTCGCCATCCTTTCCTCTACATCCCTAGAACTATTAGGTGGCCTATAGAAAACTCCCAACAGGGTGACCTCTCCTTTCCTGTTTCTAACCTCAGCCCATACTACCTCGGAAGAAGAGTCCCCATCTAGCATCCTTTCCGCCACCGTAATACTGTCCTTGACTAGCAGCCCCACACCTCCCCCTCTTTTGCCCCCTTCTCTGAGCTTACTAAAACACCTAAACCCCGGAACCTGCAACAACCATTCCTGTCCCTGCTCTATCCATGTCTCTGAAATGGCCACAACATCGAAGTCCCAGGTACCAACCCATGCTGCCAGTTCCCCAACCTTATTTCGTATACTCCTGGCATTGAAGTAGACACACTTCAAACCACCTACCTGAACACTGGCACCCTCCTGCGAAGTCAAATCTGTGCTCCTGACCTCTATACTCTCAATCTCCCGTACCCCAAAACTACAATCCAGGTTCCCATGCCCCTGCTGAATTAGTTTAAACCCCCCCAAAGAGCACTAATAATACTTTCCCTTCTTCCAAAGAAATATGACTATTCATAATATATTGTTCATGTTTTGTTGCCATTACATGAGTGTTTAAGTCTGGTGACCTTATGTGTCTCTAAAGTGTGGAGGTAATCTGTTTCTCCTGCCAGATCTTTTGATGGTAACCTTGCCCAAAGGTGTCTTTAATTCCTCACAGCTATCTGTGGGGTGGTCATTGTTGGATGTTTTTCGTGTTTGGATTTGGGATCTTGTCCTAGATGCAATAGGATTGTACAGTGGTTGAGGAAATGGAACAGATCTAACTTGTCCTCCGTTATGTCTCACTATTGCACCTTGATGGGTAATTATTTCATAGGACCTTGATTCCGAACAAATCTTTGTTCCCTCACCTGCTTTCTATGCACCCTTCTGTGGGATCCTGGACACATAATTGTCCCAACGGTAAACTCAGAAATTCTGTACCTGCATTTTTATCATACTCTAGTTTCTAAGAGAGTAGACTGGATAAGTGTAGGTGGATTGGTCTGCAAAACATGAGCTCTGCCAGTAATGGAGTACTTGCACTTATAATTGTCACTCTCAGATAGATACCATGGACAGCACAGTAGCACAGTGGTTAGCACAGTTGTTTCACTGCTCTAGGGTCCCAGGTTCGATTCCCGGGTGGGTCACTGTCTGTGCGGAGTCTGCACGCTCTCCCCATGTCTGCGTGGGCTTCCTCCGGGTGCTCCAGTTTCCTTCTACAGTCCAAAGATGTGCGGGTTAGGTGGATTGTCCCTTCTAAATTGCCCTTAGTGTCCAAAAAGGTTAAATGAGGGTTACTGGGTTACAGGGATAGGGTAGAGACATGGGCTTGAGTGGGCTGCTCTTTGTAAGGGCCGGTGCAGACTCGATGGGCCAAATGGCCTCATTCTGCACTGTAAATTCTATGATAGATGTAACATTGCATTGTACTGTCGAGATCTCATTTTGTCTGTCTACGTTTGAGAATTAAGGATTTCACTGTGTGAATCATTCATTCAGCTCAACTATTAGATCTCGGGTAATGATGTGAGGAACTGGTGTGCTCGATATTTCACTTCTCAGACATATCCTGAAATGGTTTGCCAATAAATTGCCGATCGTTATCCATAATGATCCATCTAGGCACACCAAGTGCTGAAAACAGCACTGAGGGAGTACGCAACAGTTGTCCATGACAAATTCTGCAATTATTGAATTTTGTGGAATTTATTAAAGAAGCTGACAATGACGGTGAAGTCAATGCCATGGACATGCAAGAGGTTGACACAACTTTAGACCAAGGGTGGGTAGAAACTTCATTTATAATCAGTGGTCCTTTGTGCTGACTTGGTATATGGGGCCGGATTCTCCGTTTCTGAGTTGAAGTGTTAACACCAACGGAGAATCCGTAGACTCCCACGTCAGGAAAATCGGCGCTACAGCTGCACCGATTCTGTTACCGGTAAGGGGCTGGACCGGGTGAAACACCCGCAGAACGTGTGAAAAAAAGTTGGAGAATCACCGGGTTCGTGTTGGACATGCGCAGTATTGACAAGCTGCAGCCACGCAACCGCCTACACCCCCCCCACACACACACTAATTGCGACGGAAAAGATGACACTTGCTGTGCTGGACCACATACCCACCCACCCCAACCACACAACCCACCTCCTGACCACCCCCCATTACTCTCCCCAGCCCTGGCAGAAACCCTCCCGGCCAGCGACACGGATCTCGGCAGAGTGTGGCGGTGTTGGACACTGTCCGCACACCCGCTCTTCGCCTCCACAGCTGCCACGCCAGGCTCACAACCGCTGGGACCACACATCGGGAAGCCAGCCGGCGAATTGGGGCATCCCTCCGGTGTGCTGAACCAGAAATCTGGCACGGCAGGGGAGAATCCAGCCCCATCCCTCTTCATGGCCGGGTTCTCCCTTTCGGGGACTAAGTTCCCACGCCAGCAGGAAAACTGGCACCAATGACTCTGGCATCAATGGGCCCCCAAGGTGAGGAATTCTCACCTGTCTTGGGGCTAGGTGGACACCAGTGGGGTTGGCGCCGCTCCAGCCAGCGGCGAAGGGACAGCGCGAGTTCGCGCATGCGGCAAAGGGCCGGTGTGATCTTGCACATGCGCGGACCGGCCAGCATATTGTGGCGTATGCGCAGGGGGTTCTGTTCTCCGCGCCAGCCATGGCGGAGCCCTACAGGGGCTGGCACGGAAGAAAGAAGTGCCCCCACGGAACAGGCCCGCCTGCAGATTGGTGGGTTGGTGGGCCCCGATCGTGGGCCAGGCCACCGTAGGGAGGCCCCCCCCCCCGGGATCAGTTCCCCTCGCGCCTCTCCCACCGACTTACCTGCCAGGTCCGTGTGGGACCACACGTAACCCATGCCAGCAGGACTGGCCAAAAACGGATGGCCACTCGGCCCATCGGGGCCCGGAAAATTGCCGGGTGGGGGCCGCTGCCAATAGCCCCCGACTGGCATGGTGTGAATCCCGCCCCTGCCTGGAAAACGGTGCCAGAGAATATGGCAGCCGGTGTAATGGCGGCGGGCCAGGATTCGCGCCGCCCCCCCCACCCCCCGGGGATTCTCCGACCCGGGGGGGGGGGGGGGGGGGGGGGGGGGGGGGGGGGGGGGTCGGAGAATCCCGTCTCATGTCTTCTGAACCGATCTATGCCCTTGTGTGAGTGATGGAATCGTTGAAAAATATCAGGTCAAAGATTCCAGTATGATGACCAATCTACTTTTAAAAATGATACCCTGGGAGATGGCGAGCATGCCCCAGTAAAGCTAAAGTGGTCTCATGTGTTCACGGGCTTGCTGAATTAAATCAGGTCATCCTTCAATGATAGTTTCTGTAGGATGGAATATTTTGCCATTTCTTGTTGTAGCTGCTGGCATTTGTTTTGTGCAAAATGTACCAGATCAGTTGACTGACAAGCATTCTTTGAATTGACAATTTTATTGAAATATTATGGATATTTCAACGTTTGGTTATGAACGGAGATGATCTGCGTAATTTCTCAAGTTGATCTGCCGTATGAGGTCTAACTGATTCCACGGATTGTCAGTAGTGTGAGGTCATAGCAGGCCAGTAGATCCACAATCACTGGACTTTAAGTCTCCACAACGTAGAACATTTGTGACACCCAAAAGGATTGATTGTACTTTCTCTCCAGGACTGTGGACCCTGCACATGGAATTAGTGAACCGCTAAAGGCCAAAAGTTTCATATTTGTAGCTTTTGCCATGTCCTTCCATGTCTGTGGATGCATGTCTTTTAGAATTCATAAGAATAGTATGTTGGCACTTCGCTAATAATCATAGCTAATAATGAGTATTTACCAACTTTCTGTGGCAGATAATTAAAATGTTGGCAAAGTGTGACGGTTTCCACGTTTACCATGAGATTGATGGTGTGAAACC
Source organism: Scyliorhinus canicula (assembly GCF_902713615.1). Classification (NCBI taxonomy): domain Eukaryota; kingdom Metazoa; phylum Chordata; class Chondrichthyes; order Carcharhiniformes; family Scyliorhinidae; genus Scyliorhinus; species Scyliorhinus canicula. The sequence continues at coordinate 92,793,998 of NC_052160.1, read as the reverse complement.
TGTGTTCCCTGCTCTTTGTCTCATCTTGCACATTTTCCTCGTTTTCCAGTTTGCCAGTTAACCCATGTACACGTTTTTGGTGAAATACCAGTTAGTCATTCTTTTTGCTTGAAGGAATCCATTGTATATGGCCTGTTTGGATCAGTGCTCAGCTCCAAGCAGCTGTATCAGCCTTTGCTGCAGTGAACTGCCACTGCCAATGGCCCTTTCTGCCACATGCCTTTCAGAATCGATGAAAAACTGGGAGCTTTCTTCGTGCATGGAGGAAGACTTCACTTTACACATGCTTTGTTGTCTTGGTTGCTCTAGTGAGTGCATCAACAATTGTGATTTCACTTTGGACCTGTAAGCTTCGTTGGCCTGTGAAGATCACTCCATACTGATGTTGATTGTTGAGTACCTCTTCGATGCTTTGGTTTTGGACTTTCCTGGTAGACCTTGCTGGAATGCTGCCATGGGGCTAGTTCAGCACAGTGGGCTAAACAGCTGGCTTGTAATGCAGAACAAGGCCAGCAGCCCGGGTTCATTCCCGTTCCGGCCTCCCCGAACAGGCGCCGGAATGTAGCGACCAGGGGCTTTTCACAGTAACTTCATTGAAGCCTACTTGTGACAATAAGCGATTATTATTATTATTATTATTGTTATGGGAGTAGATGTCATCACCAACTCAACAATTCAGTCTGCTAGTTCTGCATTTCAAAAATGACAATATGTAGCCTTTTCTCTGCATTTACTGATGAAGTTGTCCATGGATTCTATCAGCTGCTGTCAATATGACATGAACTCTCATCAATGAACATGGAAGTTTAAGCGGATACTGAACCAATCATCCAATGTAGTCCATGGGCTGGATTCTCCACCTGCGGGATGCTCCATTTTGTCAGCAGCCTGGGGGTTTCCCGACGGCATAGGGCTGCCCCAGGATGCAAAACCCCATTGATCAGCCTGCATAACAGAGCATCCCGCCGGCGTTCTGAAACAGAAATGTGGCCCCACACCTTTTAGAGATTTTGCTCTTGTGCTGTTAATCCTGATGCGGTCAGCCTGTGTAGAGCTTCATTCCCAATTGCTTGGCTAAATTTTAAGGGTTGCTTATCCTGTTCAGATGCACGTTTATCAAGAAACTATAGCTATGTATTGTATGCTGTTATTACAACACCCTGGGCTAGTCCATGGTCAATTCCAAATCCACATGCCTCGGAGTCACAACACAAGTGGATTAACCAATAAAAATACCCAAACTCTTTGGCCCTTGGTGCCCAATAATTGCAGTCACAAGATTTTTAAGTTTACACACAATTACTGTTTCTTCATAACAAGGATTTATATTCTGGAATGTGCAGTAAATGCAACTGGTTAACAACAAGTTACTACCGAGTACCCACTTTAACTGTCCGACCCTCGGCACACACACAAGACAGATAAACACAGAGGGGTGGAAATGGTTAAGAAAATAAGGATGAAGGTCAAAAGATAAGCTGCAGAATTCTTAGTCGACAGGATCCTCTGCTTCGTCGACAGCGCACCCATGCCCAACGGTTTCCTGAAAGCATAGGATGGCCACAATGGGAAACCCCATTTGGTCAGCTGCTCGAACGGCGGATCCCATATCGGAAAACGGGGTTGGCGGGATGGAGAATCCCGCTCAAGAGTCTTTGCTTCAGATAGTTGTCCTTCAGCACACTTTCTTCACAGCAAGCTTGCTGATTAAAATCTCTGGTTTACAGTCAGTAATGGTTTTCTTTGTAGAGTCATTCATTCAGGGTCGCTCTAGTCTGGAAAATTCAGCACTCACAGGCAGCAGGCTTTCTGGAGAGACAACTTGGGCAGGTTTCTCCGTCCCACCGCACCAGGTTTCTCGTGTGCCACACCGTCGGGATTCTCCATTTCGCCGGCTGGTCAATGGTGTTTACCATTGTGTGGCAGCCCCATGCCGTCAGGAAACCCCCGGGCTGTCGGCAAAATGGAGAAACCTGACGGCGGAGAATTCAGCCCCTTATTTCTCATCAAATTGGGCCTTCAGCTCGAGGTTCACATTCAGGCCTCTATCTTGCTGCAGAGAGACACACGATTTCACATCAAACCTTACTTCCTGCTCATGGTTTGACTCCAGGCCTCTGCAGTCTCAAGAGAACAGCACCCAGACTTGCTAGAGAAAGAGTCAGCCCTCAGAGTAGCCCTTTTGGGAGAATTAGCTGGATCTTTTTGGAGAGAGTTAGTTGGATCTCTCTTCACCGGGAAGCCAGAATCAAAACTGACTCTGAAAAACATATAATTAATCCATTAATCATCCATAGATCAAAAATGCAACAGCATAATAAAAGAAAGGGGGAATAAGGCAATTAACAGGGAGTAAACAGGAAAGACCCTTACAGTGTCTAAACGTTTTGAATTTGGATAATAGATCAGCAGCATCCTCATTCAAATTGGGGAGTATTATGGACATTTTAACAACATCCCTTTGACCTTCCTCCTTGTTTATGCAATGTATTGTTCAGCAACTCCAAAACCACATCCCCTCTTAATAGCAACCTTCTCTGGTCTGGGTTTTATGAGGGTTTTGATTGTTTTTTGTTTTGTTTGACTCTTCCCTTATTCACCATCGACCTGACCCACACCCTGGTCACTCAGGGTGACTGAACTAACCTGGTGCAGGTCCTCTTGATGTGCTGTCTCACTCATAGAGCCGGCAGGCTGTTCACTGCACTTTGTAATCCATCTGTTGACCACGTCTTTACTTAGCACACTCCCGACCTGTGCTTCAAAACTTTCAACAGTCACTATGTTGTGATTTGAACACTCTCCAATGTTGCAACTCCATTGCGGCCTGATCAGGGAGTTGAGGGCTGTCTAGCTTCAGCCAGATCAGAGCTAAACTGAAAATGCTTTCTCAAAAAGCCTGATGCCTTAGCTCCACCCAGCAATGATATCACCTTACCAAGCTGAAAACTAATGAACTTCCCAGAGAATACACTTAACCAAAATAAAATTGCATTAGTCCAAGGGGTTTTTACAGTGGTTAATAGCACCGATGGCTCCAGCAATCTTTGTTGGCTTCCAACCTAAGAATCTTTTAAAGCATAATTTAAGCAGTCCAGCACACTTTATCGCAGGTTTCTAACCCTTTCTTAAACAAATACCTATAATGCAATATAGTATTGTATTATAGTATTACAAAATTCCTAATTAATCACACTCAGCATATGGGAACACTTATACATGGATAAAAAGCATAAATACCTCACCAGCAGAGCTGTCTGCACTGTACTTTGCTCACAGTCAAAGTGAAACTAAAACTGGATTATGTGATTGTGATTTCAGCTGCTATCCCTTAAAGGCATATTACAAATCTGCACTCTGTCTCAAATCTTACGGGCGGGATTCTCCGGTCGCCGACGCCAGAATAGCATTCGGTTATCGGCCGGAGAATCCCTGTTCATGACCGAATCGGGGGTGGTGCCGCTTTTGCGACACTCCGCCCCCTCCAAAGCAGCATACTGGGAGAGTATGCCCCATGCCGTATCAACGGCCTCAGGACATTGTCTGGGGCCCACCCCCTGATTCTCTGCCCCAGACTGGCTGAGTTCCCGACGGCGTCAGTCGTGTGTGGTCTCATCCATTGGGAACTCGGCATGGTGGCTGCGGACTCAGTCGGGGAAGGGCCAACCCGCGAGCAGGCGGGACTTTGCTAGGGGCTGGGGGTACTGTTGGGGCTGGTCTGGGGCGTGCGAGTTGGCCAAGGTGGGAGGACTATTTCACAGGCCAGGTCCGCGAACGTCCATGTTGCAGGGTGCAGTCGCTGCAGGCCGGCGCCGTGCGCATGCGTGGCCACGGACCCTGCAATTCTCCGGGCCATATCGGCAGCCAGAGCCAGGTGATCTTTGCTGCCTTGATGCTGGCTCCCAGCCAAAAGGAGGATCGGTTGCTGTTTTACGCCATTTTGTCTGTCGTAAAACGCTGCCGTTCCCACGCCGGCGTGGGGACATAGCCTCAAAATCGGAGAATCCAGCCCTACATATTTAATCTTATCTGCACTTCTTTACCCTCAATTATAATCTTTTTCTATCTACTCCCTCCCCTCCTTCCTAATTTTAAATGCACTTAAACTCTGTTCTGAGGAAAACAGCTCACTTAGAATACAGAAATAAAACAACATCGGATCAGTCAGCCAGCCAGATCTGGGCAGAAAGCCTGGCCAGTGTGGGAAAACTTCCTCTACCTCTCGCACAATGCCGATGAGAAACAGAAGTCTGAATAGGAAGTTAAATGAGCCTTGGCTGAAGGGCCTGTACTGTGCTGTACTGTTCTATGTTCTACGTACATTTTCCTTCTTCTCGAGGAGGCCTCTGCAGCTTGTTGACAGAAGATAAAACATGTTACTCGATGTTCACAAGCTGCCTGTGAAATAAAGCAGTTTTAAAGATTTCTGCCTGGCTTTGTCTTGCTCAGTCTTTCGGCCCATCTTTGGAAAGATTGGATTATAATATCCAGCTCAGATCACAGGGATTCCAATAGGCAGCCATTGTTAATTAGATATGGAGCAGGTGCACTCCTTAGACTGCTTTATGGGACTGACCTGCACTGCTGAATTGGAGAGAGGCAGATCAAAAACTTCCTACAAATGCCTTTTAAAATGTAAAACTGCATCCTGCAAAGAAAGAGGTTATTTGTATGTAGCGCCGTTCGTAGCTTCTCCCACACCAAAGTGCATTACAGTCAATCACAAGTCATTTTGGAAAGTAGTGACTGTTGTAATATAGGGAAACATGACACACACAATTTGTGTGCAGCAGGGTGTCACAAACAGCAATGGGATAAATAACCTTGGGACAAATGTTTTTAATGATGTTGGTGAAATGATAAGTGTTGAAAACAAAACCACTGAGAAAGCTCTCTGACTGCTTTGAACTTTTACAGCATGCAAGGAGGGTTTCAATTTAACCCACAACAGAGCAGCACTCGGTCAGTTCTACACTGAAGTGCCAAGCTAAGTTAGTTTGAATCCATGACCTTTTGGCTCAGAGGCGAGAGTCAAAACTAATGTTTTATGGCTTTTAGCTTCACTGATAGATTTGCAGCAGAATCCATACGGCTGGAAAATCTACCAACTAAACACCAGGGTTCAACGTTTCCATGAGGTGAAGAAATTACCTCTGGGACACTATGTGGAAAATCAATTATCCATCTTCAACTAACACTCTCATCTAGAATTGCTATTTCTAGAAAATATGTATTTTTTTAGTTGTGTGTTCATAGAGATCGCAGAATTTACAGTGCAGAAGAAGGCCATTCGGCCCACCAAGTCTGCACTGGCTCTTGGAAAGAGCACCCCACTTAAGCCCACATCTCCACACAATCTCCGTAACCCAGTAACCCCACCTAACCTAGGGGCAATTTAGCATGGCCAATCCACCTAACCCTGCACATCTATGGACTGTAGGAGGAAACTGGAGCACCCGAAGGAAACCCACGCAGACACGGGGAGAACGTGCAGGCTCCACACAGACAGTGACCCAAGCAGGACCTGGGACTCTGGAGCTGTGAAGCAACTGTGCTAACCACTATGCTACCGTGTTGCCGTGTGTTCCAACAATACATGTTGGATATAAAAGTTGCAAGAAGCCATGCTGTCCCACCTCATGTTTACATCGCAAGTTGCACAGGGCTTTTTATAAGTGCTCGGTACTTTGTGGAAATTGGATCAGATTTTCTTTTGTCTGCTAGTCAGCCTTAAAGTCTTCAAGGCTGGGATGTAAAGATAGGAGCAAAATATTTCATTTTAATCTAAAATGGTTGAAGAATAGTGTTAAAATTAAAATGGAAGCCATGGAGCATGAAGATGGAAGTCGCGGCAGCAGAATTTAGCACTGCAACTCCTGACGCGGACCAGCAAGGTGCCAGGTGGAGCTACGCATACACACTTGCCAAGAGTTGGTGGGTGAATGCCATTTTGGGGTTGGACCAGTCTAGACAGCAACTTTAACCATGGGCACGATTCTCCGCTCCCCACACCGGGTGGGAGAATCGCGGGTGGGCCGGGCGACTCACGACACGCCCCCCTGGTGCCCCCCGCGATTCTCCCACCCCCAGCTCGGAAGAATCGCCGGTCGCCGTTTTTCACGGCGACCGCCGATTCTTCGACCCGGATGGGCCGAGCGGCCTGCCATTCGCGACCGGTTCACGACGGCGGCAACCACACCTGGTCGCTGCCGTCGTGAACATGGCGCCAAAGTGCCGTTTGAAGCTTGTGGGTGGCAGAGAGGGGAGTGAGCACCACGGCCGTGCTCGGGAGGGGATTGGCCCGCGATCGGTGGCCACCGATTGCCGGTCCGGTGTCTCAAAGGGACGCCCTCTTTCCCCTCCGCCGCCCCGCAAGATCAAGCTGCCACGTCTTGCGGGGCAGCGGAGGGGAAGACGGCAACCGCGCATGCACGGGTTTGAGCTGTCAGCTGTCGTGACGTCAGCCGCGCATGCACGGGTTGGAGCCTGCCAACCTGCGCATGCGCGGCTGACGTCAATTAGGCGCTCCGGCAGCGTCATTCTCTCCACATCCACTCTATCCAGGCCTCGCAGTATCTTGTAAGTTTCAATAAGATCCCCCCTCATTCTTGTAAACTCCAACGAATACAGACCCAGAGTCCTCAAACGTTCCTCATATGACAAGTTCTTCATTCCAGAGATCATTCTTGTGAACCTCTTCTGGACCCTTTCCAAGGCAGAAGGATTAGAGGCGAAATGAGGAAAAACCTTTGTGATGAATGGTATCAGTAGCCGCTGTAACGGTACCTTACCTTTAATGCATTGGCCCTTTAAGACCGTGCTTGGAACCCTAGGGGACTCCACCTCTGGCTCCGCCCCCAGGAAACGGTATATAAGATGAGGCTCACTCGGCAGCATGTAATGAGCACACTTCTCGGCTGCTGTTCAGTTCTCAGATGATTAAAGCCTTTGAATTACATATCTTCTCTCCTGTGTCGTAATTGAAGGTATCTCAACCTTTTTACGCAGAGGGTAGTGGGTGTCTAGAATTCATTGGCTGAGTTGGTGGTGGAGGTAGAGACCCTAAACTCTTTGCAAAAATACCTGGTTCTACACCTTAAATGCTGTAAGCTGCAGAGCTATGGACTAGGTGCAGGAAGATGGGATTAGAAAGGGCACCTGCATGCCTTTGGCTGGCATGGACAAGATGGGCCAAATGGCCCCCTTCTGAGCAGCATCTTTGCTATGATTCTGTATCTAAATGGAAAATGCTTCACATGTCTAACCTTGAGTCTACAAAGTTTTATGAAGCTGGTGAATGAGTTGGAAAGGCAACATTCAGTGATTTCTTACACAGCCTGGTACATAATGAGGCTTGAAAATAATAATAATAATAATCTTTATTGTCACAAGTAGTGGTACATAATGAGGCTGTAAAATAATAATAATAATCTTTATTGTCACAAGTAGGCTCACATTAACGCTGCAATTAAGTTACTGTCGCCACATTCCGGCGCCTGTTCGGGTACACAGAGGGATAACTCAGAATGTCCAATTCACATAACAGCACGTCTTTCGGACTTGTGGGAGGAAACCGGAGCACCCAGAGAAAACACACGCCGACATAGGGAGAACGTGCAGACTCTGCGCAGTGACCCAAGCCAGGAATTGAACCTGGGACCGTGGAGCTGTGAAGCGACAGTGCTAGCCACTGTGCTATTGTGCCACCCATGGTATTCTCAGGGTGGAGTGGTTCTGAGCCCCACACTGGGTGATTTTATTTTTACTTGACAAGTATTTCATTGAAAATACGATTTTATTGATTTTCAGCATCTGATAAAAGATGCAAAATTAAATGTTTAAGGTGGGATTGAAATATCTCTTTTGGCAGTAGCTCCAAGAATGATCTGGATTTGTTCCAAGATTCATTTGTTATTGATTGTTTGTGCTTCATTATTTATCTTTGAATTTAATTCCATTGCACACTTAATTCTCCCAATGGTTCCACATTACCTTTAACTGTATCTTTAAAGAATTAGGGAACCAATTCCCCAATCTAGCGAGGCAGGATGTCACTTTGGGAAGTGTTCACGAATGTTGCGGCATCAATAGGTGCTGGCAGCATCTTCCCCTCTGGTTCTTCACTCATTATTCTGCATGGTATTAATGTGAGAATGAGGTAACGATATAGTGACTCATATCACATTGAGCAGTTACACCCAATTTAGTTTCTGAAACAATTGCAGCGAGTTGGAGTTGGATCAGATCATTAATTTTTCTAAAAAACAAAACCCGAGCCCAACACACCTCCAGCACACCTGCACCTGGGTTTAATAGAGGTGGCCCAAGGTGCGGGCAGCCATCCCGCTTCCAGGAGGCAAATCGGCAATGTAAATATTGCTGAAAAGAGAGATCTTGCCCAATCCGTGGGTCTTTTTTCCAACAATTGGCTGATCAAATTGAACAATGTGTTCCTTTGACTGTTCCTAACAGGCAGCACGCAGACCGTCCTTAATCGGCCCGCGCTTGCAAAACCCAGAACAAACCATCAATTGTTAGATGTGATTTCACACTTGGGCAATACTTCCTGAACAATCCCAATGGCTATACCAACCATCAGTTTAAGTTTATCAGTTGAACTTGTATTGTGGCTCATTTAAGTTTGCTAGAAGTGACATACATTCACACACAGAGGCCCATTCTCTGAAAACAAAAGTAATAAGTCCAAGCTTTGTGCTTTTTTGAATTACCTAGAGGCTTGGGAGCCTATTGATTCCTGTTGTTTTGTTCCATGCCAATGTCTCGTCCATTCAGAGTCGACTTGCCACCCAATCAGCATCTTTTTTTCTCCTGCGGTATAAATTGTCCTGATTGTCTGAAATTTGACATTCTTGCATTTGTCCTGTTGTCAGGTTTCCCAGTGGTTTCCCAAGACTTAAAATACAGGTGACCAAAGGAGAGAAGTGTCTTCACAGCACGGCGGTGCAGACAAAATGGCCTCTCCTTTGGATATCAACACCCAAACTATGGGATGAACTCAACCATTTGTTTAACAACTCCGGTTTCTGCAATGCAGCACACATGTACAAATAATGGAATTCTCTGACCACCCGACGGGTCGGCGAATCGGCGCAGTGCCGTGTGAATCGCGCCACGCCACCCTGACACCGGGACGGAATTCTCCGCAATGTGGAGAATCGGGGCCAGTGGCGCCGGCATGATCGGCGCGGTGCCGCTCGGGGTATGGGCCGACTCTCCGGCACGAGCCGGTGCGGCGATTCTCCGACCCGACAAAAAGCCGGGTCCCGCCGGCGCCGTTCTAACATCCTCTGAGCCGGCAGGACCTCGGCTTTCAAAGGGTCCGGAGGCGGCCTGTGGGGGTGAGGGGGGATCCGACCCCGGGGGGGGGACCTCCGTAGTGGCCTGGCCCGCGATCGGGGCCAACCAATCAGTGGGCTGGCCTCTCTGCCCCCCGGCTTCCTTTCCTCCGCGCTGGCCCCTGTAGCCCAGCGCCATTTGGCGCCGGGGCCGGCGCGGGGGAAAAAGGCCACTGCGCATGCGCTAGTTGGCACCAGCCCAACTGCGCATGCGCAGACCCTGCAGCGCTGGGTTCAGGCCGGGATCGGCAGCTAGAGTGGCGTAGGCCACTCCAGCACCATCTTAGCCCCCTGTGGGCCGCAGGATGGGGTCCCAGAACGGACGCCGACGCCGGAGTATAACACTCTCGTTTTTACTCCGGCGTCGGCACTTAGCCGGCTGTTGGGAGAATCCCGCTCAATATTTGCCAAGTTTTCATTCTCCATCTGTCAGTCTACAGTGCTGTTTGAAAGAAGGGTTCCGGAGGTACACTGCATTTAAGGACTTCATCGACAGAAAGTGACAGGGATCCTGAAGTCCTGTTCCAGAATGTAGCTCAGTCTCCATTCATCAGGAACATTTGACAGGTAGTACCATAACATAATAAGTCTCCTTACCTTGACAAGTCAAATTAAAATAAATGAATTTGAATTGTTCAAAGTGCTTTGAAGTCAAAGCCACTTGTGTGTCTTTTATTTTCTCTAAGGGATTCTTTACCCAGCATATGAAGATCATTTTTATTCTAAAATAAGAGTGACCAAGGCCCTAATTTAACTGGCGTGGGAGCATCAGCTATAATGAGGACAATGACGAACGTAACAACAGGAGTTGTTTGACCCTTCAAGCTTGCTTTACCATTCAGTAAGATCCAAGCTGGTCTTCTATCTCAACTCCACCTTCATGAACTTTCCCTATATCCCTTGGTTCCCTCAGAATGTTGCCAATCTCTGTCTTGAAGATACTCAGCATTCCTAGCCCTCTGGGGTAGATCATTCCAAAGACTCACAATTCTTTGAATGCAGAACTTTCTCCTTCTCTCAGTCCTAACTCACTGACTCCTGATCCTTTGACTAGGACCCTTAGTTTTGCATTCGCCAGCTAGAAGATACATGCTTCTAACTCCCAATATCTACCGCGTCAGATAAGAATTTAATGGTCTGGATCCGGAGATAATACTGATGGTGAAACTGTCAGTGGTCATCATCATTACTCCTTCAGAGTTAGCAACTTCTCGAGTCAGACATGGACCAAGTGAAGGCAAAGAGAGACTGACGTTGGAAACAGCCATTTTGAGCATTCCAGCATTTTTTGCTTTTATTTCAGGTTCGGAGCAGCCGCAGTGTCTTGCTTTGTCTTTCCTGCCTCTCCTCCGTCTCATAGAACATAGAACAGCACAGCACAGTGCAGGCCCTTCAGCCCACAATGTTGTGCTGGCTATTTATCCTCATCTAAGATCAACCTAAACTACACCCCTTCAATTTAATGCTGTCCATGTGCCTGTCCAAGAGTCGCTTAAATGTCCCTAATGACTCTGACTCCACCACCTCTGCTGGCAGTAGATTCTACACACCCACCACTCTCTGTGTCAAGAACCTACCTCTGACATCTCCCCTATACCTTCATCCAATCACCTTAAAATGATGTCCCCTCGTGACAGCCATTTCCACCCTAGGGAAAAGACTCTGGCTATCCACTCTATCCATGCTTCGCATCACCTTGTACACCTCTATCAAGTCACCTCTCTGCTTTCTTCGCTCCAGTGAGAAAGGCCCTAGCTCCCTCAACCTTTCTTCATAAGACATGCCCTCCAGTCCAGGCAACATCCTGGTAAATCTCCTCTGTACTCTCTCCAAAGCATCCACATCCTTCTTATAATGAGGCCACCAGAACTGGACACAATATTCCAAGTGTGGTGTAACTAGAGTTTTATAAAGCGGCAGCAAAACCTCACGGCTCTTAAACTCAATTCCCATGTTAATGAAAGCCAACATACCATACGCCTTCTTAACAACCTTATCAACCTGGGTGGCAACTTTGAGGGATCTATGTACGTGGACGCCAAGATTCTTCTGTTCCTCCACACTTCCAAGAACCCTGCCTTTAACCCCGTATTCAGCATTCAAATTTGACCTTCCAAAATGAAGGGCAGCGCGGTAGCATAATGGTTAGCATAAATGCTTCACAGCTCCAGGGTCCCAGGTTCGAATCCCGGCTTGGGTCACTGTCGGTGTGGAGTCTGCACGTTCTCCCCGTGTGTGCGTGGGTTTCCTCCGGGTGCTCCGGTTTCCTCTCGCAGTCCAAAGATGTGCAGGTTAGGTGAATTGGCTAGGCTAAATTGCCCTCAAGGTCCAAATTGCCCTTAGTGTTAGGTGGGGTTACTGGGTTATGGGGATAGGGTGGAGGTATGGGCTTGGGTAGGGTGCTCATTCCAAGAGCCAGTGCAGACTTGATGGGCCGAATGGCCTCCTTCTGCACTGTAAATTCTATCTATGAATCATTTCACATTTATCAAGGTTGAACTCCATCGGCCACTTCTCAGCCCAGCTCTACATCCTGTCAATGTCCTGTTGCAACCTACAACAACCCTCAACACGTCTACAACTCCCCCAACCTTCGTGCCATCGGCAAACTTACTAACCCACCCTTCCACTTCCTCATCCAAGTCATTTATAGAAACCACAAAGAGCAAAGGTCCCAGAACAGATCCTTGCGGGACACCACTGGTCACTGACCTCCAGGCAGAATACTTTCCATCCACTACCACTCACTGTCTTCTTTCGGCCAACAAATTCTGTATCCAGACAGCCAAATTTCCCTGTATCCCATGCTGCCTAACTTTCTGAATGAGACTACCATGGGGAACCTTGTCAAATGCCTTACCGAAATCCATATACACCACATCCACTGCTCGACCTTCATCAATGTGTCTCGTCACATCCTCAAATAATTCAATGAGGCTTGTGAGACATGACCTGCCCCTCACAAAGCTATGCTGACTATCTTTAATCAAACTATGTTTTTGTAAATAATCATAAATCCTATCGCTCAGAATCCTTTCCAATATTTTGCTCACCGCATACGTAAGACTGATGGGTCTGCAATTCCCAGTGATTTCCCTATTCCCTTTCTTGAACAGGGGAACAACATTCGCCTCCCTCCAATCATGTGGTACTGCTCCAGTGGAGAGTGAGGACGCAAAGATCATTGCCAATGGTGCAGCAATCTCCTCCCTCGCTTCCCGTAGTAACCTTGGGTATATCCCGTCAGGCCCAGGGGACTTATCTATCCTGGTGCTTTTCAAAATTTACAGCACATCCTCCTTCTTAATAACAACCTGTTCAAGTCTATTAATCTGGTTCACACTGTTCTCATGAGCAACAAGGTCCCTCTCTCTAGTGATTACTGAAGTAAAATATTCATTTAGGGCCTCCCCCACCTCCTCAGACTCTAGGGACAAGTTGCCTCCACTATCCCTGATCAGCCCTACTCTCACTCTGATCATCCTCTTATTTCCCACATAAGTGTAGAACGCCTGGGGTATTCCGTAATCCTTCCCGCCAGTGCTTTTTCATGCCCCTTTCTAGCACTCCTCAGTCCATTTTTGAGTTCCTTCATGGCTACCTTGTAACCCTCTTGAGCCAAATCAGATTCTTGCTTCCTCATCCTTACGTAAGCTTCCTTCTTCCTTTTGACTAGAAGTTCCACTTCTAGAAAGCAGTAGGTACGTTCCCCAGCTGGAACCCATGGGTCAATCACGAGATTGACTCCCTACTGAAGGACAGATCTGAGGCGTTCAAGTCAGACAACCCTAACCCTAACCCATGTATTTAATGAACTGTTGAGCTGCTCGCAGAAAAATACTTTTCACTGTACCTCGGTACACGTGACAATAAACAAATCCAATCCAATCTTGTCATCCAAGGCTCCTTCACCTCACCATTCCTTCCTCATCTCAGTGGGACAAAACTTTTCAGCGCTCGCAGCAAGTGCTTCTTAAACAATCCCCGCATTACTGTTGTCCATTTCCCCAAGAACAATTGTTCCCACTTTATGCTCCTTAGCTCCTGTCTAATCGCAGTATAATTTCCCCTCCCCCAATTAAATACCTTCCCATACTGTGTGTTCCTATCCCTCTCCATGACTATGGTAAAGGTCAAGGAGTTGTGGTCACTGTCACCGAAATGCTCTCCCACCGAGACATCTGACACCTGACCTGGTTTGTTGCCGAGCACCAAGTCCAGTATGGCTTCCTCCCTAATTGGCCTAGTCTCCTTCTCATGCTTCAGCCCAAGTGGAATGAACACCAAGAGGTCTTACCATAGCCATAAAGTCACAAAGCCACATGCAGCCACTCTCAGCCTCACCAACTTTGAACAAATTTATAAACCACCAACCCCTTTCCAGACACAGACAGAGCCCGGAGAAATTAATCGGCAATAAATCGGCAAAACAATCATTGTTCTCTTTAAAAAGTGCCGGTTGTTGGGGTGCGTGGCGGGCTTGCTCTTGCTACGGACTGCATCTGCATGTTTCAGAAAAGGGCAGTAGCTGGAGCATTGAGGTGGAAAATGTCAAATCGGTATCACATATTGACTGAAATCATGAGCAGTGATTGGCACAGTTAACGCTCCTAATACCCAATGCTAATGCCCATACTGAGATGGGGCTGGGTGTGGTCTGTACCGGACGTGTGCGCTGCAGCACAAGCCTCACGTTACCACCGACAGATCACTCATAAAGCTGAAAATAGGGGTATGACAGAGTTTGATTTTACTACCAAAGTATTTAAACAGATCAGCATTTTTTAAAGTTATTTCCACTGACCCAGCTGACTCACAAAGCTAACCTGCTTTTTATGTGAAGTGAGTGGGAGACATGTCCCATGCTGGCAGTGTCCTGGGCCATCCTGGGGATCATGGGGCAACTTCCCTTCGGGCTTAAACCGCCAGAACCTGGATCATCGACCTTTAGAGGTTTGGGCGTCTGCAATTTTAATTTTAATTCTCAGTTTCCATGAGCACCCTGTGCTTTTAGCCTCCTTTTTTAACCTAATAGTATCCAGAATACCCACCTTCCTCCATCCACCACACCACGTAACACCACTTACTTGACCACTTGGAACTGAGTCCACAGGTTCCCAGCTACGGCCTACTGCCTCCTGAGTTCCCATTCACTGAGCCAGCCTGGTAATGAATCTGGCCAGGTTTGGGACAAGAGTTGGAGTGGAAATGGGACCCGGATCTTAGATCAGCTGGGCCTCCACATCACAGGACTCCCAGAGGACACAACCCTGTGCACCCTCCCTTTTAAAATTGGGGCCTAAATCTCTGTACAGTCCATGGAGAATTTTGATTCCTGAATTTTATCGTTGCGATTACAAAGTGTTGAGAAACAGCAGCTTGTGTACAGGAGATGTATGTCATGGTGAAGAGCAGCATCTTCCTTCTTATGTAATATTTGGCAGGGCAGGTATTGAGAGACTGACACACCAGCCAGTGGAAGGCAGAGAATATCAGGTCATCTTTAGCTTTCTATATTACTGCATCTGAACGATGACAAAGTAAATTGCCTGCAGGAGACTCAGCCACAAAAAGGACAAAAATAAATGAACCAACTTTGCACCTGCAAAAGCAAAATGTGTGGAGAAGCATCCTCCGGTTCTCCCCATGGCTAGTTTCCTAGTATTTCAGCAGAGGAGCACAATGATAGGGCAGATGGAGCCCAATCAATGGAATTTTATATTCTCCATGACGCTGGAATAGGATTGGCATTCAGGCCACATGGGGAGAACAGCCAGCAATGTACCTAACACCCATTTCCATTATTAAATGATTCCCAGTCATACAACAGGTTGGGTGAGCAAAGTATGGCAGATGAGAAAAAACACAGTCTGGCCCAGATTTTCATTCGCAGGTTGAGTGTGCAGAGACGGAGGGATTTCTGGCTCTGTGAGCCCAACCTTCACAAATGGCAGCCTGAACCTCTGACTTTTGGTTTGGTGTGGGGAGGAGGAAGAGTTAGAATAGCTGGTGACCCTGGAAGTAGTGAGGAATCGGGGCAGGCTGGGCACAGATCAGGTGACTCGGGTGCACATAAAAAGCGGGCCTTCAGAAAAGCCCATTTGAGAGATTGGTCGTCAATGGTGACGTCCTTATGCGTCGGAGGAGACATGATTGCCTTGTCAGGTGAATGTCAAAGCCGTAAATGTTGTTCAACTGTTAGCTGATCCTGGAGGAATGGTACAACATGGACTTTCCCTATCGGAGAATTGTCATTGTTGCTGCTGAATCAAAGTGTAACCTACACAGCCATTGGAAGCATGGGGTGGAACCTCGACTTGCATCGATGGTGATGGCATTGGCTGGCCACCACTGCCATTTTGCAGTCATGTAATTCGTTGCCAAGACACAATGGGTCTATGAATGGTGAACAGTGCCATGCTCATTATCCCAGCCACTTGCCTGTTGCCTATCTCGTTAGTCCCTGATCATAGAGGTTCACACTAAGTCAGAAAAGGTTTTTGAGTCCAGGGCCATCGCTTAAGTCAGAAACTTCATGATGCTGAAATTCTGGGCTAAATTCTGGACAAAGTCATTATGACTTTGAATTTCATGATTTTGATTTTGATTTATTTATTTTCACACGTACCGAAATACAGTGAAAAGTATTTTTCTGCGGCCAAGGAAATGTACATAGCACGTACATAGTAGACAAAAAATAATAGTAGAAAGTTACATTGAATGCGAAAAAGTACTCAGTACATCGACAAATAAATAAATAAATAAATCATGAACACCCTGCCTGTGTCAGCCAGGCAGATCCAGACGTGAATTCAGAAAGACAACATATTGATGAAATTACAGCATGTGAGCCTAAGAGGTGAAATTCAAGGACGCCAATGGCCCTTCCTGTTTAAATGGTAAGAATTCAGTGTGGAAGACGGCTTCATCCTGTGGGGAGCCCGAGTAGTTGTCCCTCGCCTTGGCCAGGGCCCAATTTTGAAAGAGCTCCATAGCAGTCACCCAGGAGTCTATAAGATGAAGAGACTGTCTGGTGGCCTGGGCTTGATTCCAACATTTAAAATTTGGTGAAACAGTGCCCATCGCGTCAGAAAAATCAGAAGTTCCCGGCAACAGCCTCACTACACCTGTGGGAATGGCCAGGGAGGCCTTGGGTATGGGTCCACATGGCCTTCGTCATGCCATTTATGGGGTCAATGTTTTTAATGATGATCGAGGCCCATTCTAAATGTGTGGACAAACATCAGGTGTCCTCCACGACTTCCAGCACCACTTTAGCAAAACTCCATCAATCATTTTGCACTCATGAGATACCGGTCCGACAGTGGGACTCCCTTTCACCAGGATTCCAGGTGTTCATGAAGTCCAATGGGATGAAGCACATTTGAACGTTGCACTACCACCTGTCCCCTAATGGTTTAGTCGCTTGAGAGGTCCAAACGTTTCAAAGCAATATGAAGAAACAGACCAGCTGTTCGCTCAACACCAAACTGTCGTGATTCCTCTTCAGGACCACAACATGTGTGATGAGTGGGGGTTGCGCCAATACAATTGCTGATGGACCAATGCCTCAGGACCTGACTCAGTCTGTTGTTTCCCAACCTATGTGGAAAAGTGGAGTCAAAACAGGAATCTCAGGAAATAAATTATGACACCCAATGACCCAATAGAACTTTTAGGATGGGATATACCGTCTTAATTTATAGTTTCGGAAATGGGTCCCCTTGTATCCTGAGAGTGGTAGTTAGGGAAGACTGGCCACATGTGAAGACCAGGCAGAGGACGGTAAAAAAGCAGGTAGACCATCTTAGGAGCAGGGAACCCTTGACTGCGCAACTACTCCAAGCGGGGTGATGCCCTCGAAGTTCTGGGAATCTTTCACCGGGCAGCGGACTCAGCCCATGATGCACCCTAGAATCATCCCCCTAGTGAATGAGGACTCGAGCTCTGACATGGAGACTGAGGTGACACACCCACCTCTGAAAGGTACCGTTGAGGAAGCGGCATTCCCCCGTCCACTTTCGGCTCCCAGATCTGACTCCACTGACGATGGACTCAAGGCTGTATTTGAAGTGGCAAAGGAGGCCTCAGTGTCGCGGGAGGATCAGGACTTAGGGGGAGGGGGAAGGGATGTAATAAGTCTCCTGACAACCACGAGGGATGACTCATCAATCTCTCCTTGGGACTCGTGGAGTCCGAGTTCCCATGGTAACGAGTGGAGCCCATCCAGCTGGAACTCATTATTGAGCCCTTTGAATAACCTCCCACACCTGGACCTGGTATCTTGTTCGTCTCGGATTGGGACACGTGTTGTTTGTCATGAATGTGGCTTTACTTTTGAGTTAAAAATAAAATTGCTTAAACCTTTATTTTCGTGCCTCCTGGATTATTGCATCCTCTTTCCCTTCTGCTTCACAAAATATTCCAGAATTCATAGGCTTAAGCACTGAGATGCTCCCTTGTAGATTTCATTGTCAATCCAAGCTTGACTTTAAGGGAGGCTCAATGATCAGACTCTATGAGGTGATGCTGGGCGGCAGGTGCATGTCGAACATGAGTTCAAGGTGCAAGAAGTAATCTGCCCTGCAGTGTTGCACGTTGTCCTGGAAGGAAGCACCGCAGTACGAGAGGCCATGCAGGTAATAGCTGTACTGCTACTTTGGCTACATTTACATTCCAGGTGTTACAGAATGCGCTTGTTAAGTAGGATATATGGAAACCAGGAATGGTACATGTTAGAAACGGGACCATTGATGAGAGCTGTCAAAGAGCTGTTGGGCTGTTATGGGCTCCTCGTGTACCATGTGTTTTATCTACATATCTGTTACAACATACAATCCTATCAGCATGTGTAGAGTTTGAAGTCTGATATGTCACTCTCAGCATTGTGGGCATGGTCTTATGAAAGATAATTTGATGCCATGGGCCCCTCATTTCCAGTCACGGCGTTCATGTGCTGGTGTTCAGTTTGTGAATAACTTATTACCATGTAGGTTTGGAAATGGTGGCCTCGCCAGCAAAGCTGTAAGAATGAATTTTAAAAAGTACGCTGAGGCCCATGTTTGTAATGGTGTTGTTTCAGTCACATAAATATTACTGAGTCCAACTCATTGATGTTGATTCTCTTTCATGGCCATACGTCCCAGCTGCTCTGCCATTGGTGGCCTCCTCATCCGTAATGGAATCTTCCAAAGGGACTGGGGCTTCTCCCTCCTCATCTTCGTTCTCCTCAGAAATTGGAGTTCTGTCCAAGGCACCGTTGCCATCAATCCGTATGCCCCTCTGCTGTATATCAGCATTCAGCACATCGCTGCTCTTCCTAATACCCTAGCGATCAAGGCACCTTACACATATTTATAAAATACCAGTGGCTCATGTAATGACATGCATAAAGCAGTTCTGTACATAATATTATACACGACCTCCGACAACCAGGTGGCAGTGTAAACCCACCACGTGACTGTGGCCGGGGAGTTGGGAGTAGTCGTGTTGGTGGATAGATGTATTTGGTAGTAGCTCTATAACAGTTAGCTAATGTTAGTAGTTTGTGATTTATTTATTCTAGTTATTTTTACCACGCAGGTGTTTCAGAATAAATTATTTAACTAGATGTTCTGTAGTGCATCATTCATATCGGCCAATCTACAGAACATGACAGCCGCACTGTGCTATTCCTGGTGGCATTGCTGCTGCTGGTGTTGCACTGTGCTTCTGTTTGTGGGCTTCTATAGGAGGTAATTTACCAAGTTCTAGAGGGGTAACTCTTATCCGCTAGAATACAATCACAGATCAGCAGTGGTGGCTGAAATAGCTGAGGGAATTAGCAGCTCCTTAGTGTGAAGGAGTTATGGTAGCTGCCAGGGAACCTTGCACACACACGAAGGGCGATCTTGTTGTCGTCACCAGCCATCTGTAAACTGATCGAGTCGAAGGTCTCCTGTTTTGCAAAGGTGTCCACATGTTGTCATAGGCCTCTGTGACAACATGGATACAATCAATAACACCCAGCCCCCAGGGAAGCCTACTAATTGGGGAAAGGCCATGGCTCTCTGTGTTTGAGGTGCTGAATCTGAGGGGAATTAATGTGATTCCCTCATGCGAGCAAACAGAGCATTAGTGCAGCCTCGATCCAGCTGTGTGCTGATGACTGGGATATATCTCCTGATGATTCTGGAAAGATCCTGAAGCACAGAAGTTGAGAGTGGCGGTTACTTTCACAGTCACTGGCAGGGCATAGGCATGGATGGCGTGTCTCTGAGTTGCTGTTGGACCATGTGACACATGGTTGACACAACCCAGCCTCAGTTGCCTCAGCACTGGTTCGCCGTCATATTGAGATGTGTGTGTCCTTGCTCTGAATCCTCTCCCCAATGGGTAGGACCTGGCTGTTCTGCCTTTCCTCCTCCTCCTGCCTATTGTGTGGGCAGCAGGCTCTTCCTCCTGCCATTCAGCCCTCCCTCTGGCTACTCACGGTGATTGGCTTCTCTGGTTTCTGTGTTCGGGGGTGCCAAGTCCATCTTCCATGTTCCTTCGCACAAAGCACTGTGCGCCTTTCTCCAGCATCAAGTTCTTCCTGGGACCTGGGTGCACCACCCTGCAGGAGCAAAGATAATTACTCGGCGACACCAAGAAACCCACCTTCCTGTCCCCTTGGGTTCTGGGAAGATTGTTGGAATTTGTTCTGTGCCACTTCTGGGGCTGTGAATAAAAATTTTAAAGTAAATTCCACAGGGGTACCCCAGCTTTCCAAAGGTCTCTGCAAAGAAGTAGGGCAAGTTCAGACCTCTTCTTACTCTTCGGGTCCCACATACCAGGGCGACCAAATCCGATCAGAGTGGAGGGCATACGTGCCCCCTGAAGTTTGGCTTTAGAGGGTCAATGCTCGGGTTCTATCGTACGTGGCAGCCGTTCGTTGACTTTCTCGGGGGGCCTCCCCGTTCATCGACTTTCTCGGGGGGGGGTGGGTGGGTGGGTGCAGTATGGTTAAGGGATGTACAGAAGGGGTTGGGTGGGAAATGTCTTTTTTACCACGCTGTTGTTTATGTTATTATTATTTTGCTTGTTATTGTTGTAAAATTTTTGCAAATACTTCAATAAAAATATTTTTTTTTAAAATAAAATGGGAGGGGCCATGTTGGGGAGCAGACTTGGGATCTTGTTGTAAATTACTTTTTTCACTATAAATTTAGAGACTTCCGGTTGCGGCTATGCGGAGCTAAGACGCACGTTCGGCAGCTCCCGCCAGGAACGGACTTTTGGGCTCTTTTAAAGGCCCCCAGCAGTACTTGCTCGACGGTTCCCAACGTGGGAAGATGTCTGCAGCGGATCCCCAGTGGTCTATGGTCTTGACCAGGAGTGGGGCCAGCAAAATAGGAGTGGCAGCGCCTAAGAAAAAGCGGGGGAAGAGAATCAAGATGGCGGCCGGCGGAGGCCTCGAGGAATGGAGGCAGTGGGCGCAGGTGCAGCAGGAGACCCTCCAGCGATGTTTTCAGGAGCTCAAAGTGGAGCTGCTAGACTCACTGAAGGTGAATACGGACAAGGTGCTAGCGACGCAGACAGCCCAGGGGGTGGAGATCCGGGAGCTCCGACAACAAGCCTCCGAAAGAGAGGATGAGGCCGCGGCCCTCGCGGTAAAGGTGGAGATGCACGAGGCACTCCACAAGAAGTGGCAGGAGCGGTTAGAGGAGATGGAGAACCGGTCGAGGCAGAAAAAGTTGCGGATCCTGGGCCTCACGGAGGGGCTGGAGGGGTCAGACCTGGGGGGCTATATGGTCGTTTTGGTGAACTCGCTGATGGGAGCTGGGTCCTTTCAGGGGCCCCTGGAGCTGGAGGGGGCCCACAGAATACTGGCCAGGAGGCCCAGGCCGAATGAGCCACCACGGGCGGTGCTGGTGCAGTTCCACCGGTTCGCTGACCGAGAGTGCGTGCTTAGGTGGGCCAAGAAGGAGCGGAGCAGCAAGTGGGAGAACACGGTAGTGCGGATCTACCAGGACTGGAGTGCGGAGGTGGCTAAGCGGAGGGCCGGGTACAACCGGACGAAGGCGGTGCTCCACAGAAAGAGTGTGAAGTTTGGCATGTTACAGCCGGCGCGTCTGTGGGTCACTTTCAAGGACCGACACTTTTATTTTGAGTACCCGGAGGAGGCGTGGGCCTTTGTGCAGGCCGAGAAGTTGGACTCTGACTGAGGGTCGGGGGTTTATAAATAACTGTGTTACCTTTTGGTGGGAAGGGTCACTGTTTTTTGCATGGGCGGGGTCGGGCAGAGGGAAAGCACGGGCTTTTCTTCTGATTCCCGCGCTGAGGGTGGATGGGGGCGGGGTTGGAGCTGAGAAGCACGGGCATTTTTCCCACGCGAGAGCGGGAGGGGGAGGAGGAGGGTCTGCTGACGGGTCTGGGGGAGGAGGAGTAGCCCCACGTTGGGGGGGGGGGGGGGGGTCGGAGGTGTGGCGGGAGTCGCAGGGGTCAGCAGAAGGTAGCTGGCTCACGGGAGTGCTACGGAGGGAGTAACGCGGCTGGGAGGGGTCCTAGCCTTGGGGGGGGAGGAATGGGGGGGGGGGGGGGACCGGGTTGCTGCTGAAATGGCCAGGAAGGAGCTGGAGTATGCAGGGGGGGCCGGGGTGGGGGTTTGCCACCGTGGGGAACGGGCTGAGCAGGGGGCGCTGGCCTGGGGCGGGCAGGGGACGGGTTATGGCTAGTCGGCAGGGGAGGGGGGCAGGGAGCCCTCTGATCCGGCTGATAACTTGGAATGTGAGAGGGCTGAATGGGCCGGGTGTTTACGCACCTGAAGGGGCTGAAGGCGGACGTGGCTATGCTCCAGGAGATGCACCTGAAGGTGGCGGACCAGGTTAGACTGAGGAAGGGCTGGGTAGGCCAGGTGTTTCATTGGGGCTGGATGCAAAAAATCGGGGGGTGGCGATTCTGGTGAGAAAAAGGGTGTCGTTTGAGGCGTCAAAGATGGTGGACGACAGTGGAGGGAGGTATGTGATGGTGAGCGGAAAGTTGCAAGGGGAGCGGGTGCTGCTGGTGAATGTCTATGCCCCAAATTGGGACGATTTGGGTTTTATGCGGCGCATGCTGGGCCGCATTCCGGATCTAGAGACTGATACTGGGGGGGCGGGGGGGGGGGGGGGGGGGGTGGGGGGGGGTGGAATTTAACACGGTGCTGGATCCCCCATTGGATCGATCCATGTCCAGGACAGGCAGGAGGCCCGCGGCAGCTAAGGTGTTGAGGGGGTTTATGGACCAGATGGGAGGGGTGGATCCTTGAAGGATCGCGAGGCCGCGGGCCAGGGAGTATTCATTTTTTTTCCACGTGCCTAAAGCCTATTCCCGGATCGATTTTTTTGTCCTGAGCAGGGGGCTGATTTTGAGGGTGAAGGATGCCGAGTATTCGGCCATAGTCATTTTGGACCATGCCCCACACTGGGTAGACCTTGAGCTGGGGGAGGAGAGGGACCAGCGCCCTCTCTGGCGCCTGGTGGTGGGACTGCTGGCGGATGAGAAGGTGGGCAGGCGGGTTCGGGGGTGTATCAAGAGGTACTTAGAGGCCAATGATAATGAGGAGGTCCGGGTGGGGATGGTTTGGGAGGCATTGAAGGCGGTGATTAGAGGGGAGTTGATTTCCATCCGAGCCCATAGGGAGAGGGGAGAGCTAAGAGAGAGGGAGAGGTTGGTGGGGGAGATGGTGAGGGTGGACAGGAGATACGCGGAGGCTCCGGAGGAGGGACTGTTGGGGGAGCAACGTAACCTTCAGGCCAAGTTCGACTTGCTGACCACCGGAAAGGCGGAAGCTCAGTGGAGGAAGGCACAGGGAGCGGTGTATGAATATGGGGAGGCGAGTAGGATGCTGGCGCATCAGCTACGTAAGCGAGACGCGACCAGGGAGATTGGTGGAGTGACGGATAGGGGAGGCAATGTGGTGCGAAGGGGGGTGGACATTAATGGGGTCCTCAGGGACTTTTATGGGGAATTGTACTGGTCCGAGCCCCGGTTGGGGGGGGGGGGGGGGGGGGGGAGAGAGAATGGGGTGCTTTTGGTAGGCTGAGATTTCCGAAGGTGGAGGAGGGACAGGTGGAGGGGCTGGGGGCACCGATTGAGCTGGAGGAGCTGGTCAAAGGGATAGGCAGCATGCAGTCGGGGAAGGCGTTGGGGCCGGATGGGTTTCCGGTCGAATTTTACAAAATGTATGCAGACCTGTTGGGCCCCTGTTGGTTAGGACCTTTTAACGAGGCAAGGGAGGGGGGCTTTGCCCCCGACTATGTCACGGGCACTGATTTCCTTGATCCTTAAACGGGACAAGGACCCCTTGCAGTGTGGATCATATAGGCCGATCTCGCTGTTAAATGTGGATGCCAAGCTGTTGGCGAAGATCTTGGCCATAAGGATAGAGGACTGTGTGCCGGGGGTCATTCATGAGGACCAGACAGGGTTTGTGAAGGGAAGGCAGCTGAACACCAATATACGTAGGCTTCTGAATGTTATAATGATGCCGGCGGTAGAAGGGGAGGCGGAGATAGTGGTAGCATTAGACGCGGAGAAGGCCTTTGATAGGGTTGAGTGGGGGTACTTGTGGGAGGTGCTGGAAAGGTTTGGGTTCGGGGAGGGGTTTGTCAGTTGGGTGAGGCTGTTATACGAGGCCCCGATGGCGAGCGTAGCGACGAATAGGAGGAGATCGGAGTACTTTCGGTTGTACCGGGGGATGAGTCAGGGGTGTCTCCTGTCCCCGTTGCTCTTTGCATTGGCAACTGAGCCCCTGGCCATGGCGTTGAGGAAGTCGAGGAATTGGAAGGGTCTGGTGCGGGGTGGGGAGGAGCACCGAGTGTCATTATACGCAGATGACTTGTTGCTTTATGTGGCGGACCCAGTGGGGGGATTGCCGGAGGTGATGCAGATCCTGAGGGAATTTGGGGGCTTTTCTGGGTACAAGCTCAACCTGGGTAAGAGTGAGCTCTCCGTCGTTCACCCGAGGGATCAAGAGGAGGGGATTGGCAGGCTCCCGCTGAAAAGGGCAAAGAGGAGCTTTCGGTACCTGGGAGTCCAGGTGACTAGGAGCTGGGGGCCCTTCACAAGCTTAACCTCACTAGGCTGGTGGAGCAAATGGTGGAGGAGTTCAAAAGATGGGACATGTTGCCGCTGTCACTGGCGGGCAGGGTGCAGTCCGTCAAGATGACGGTGCTCCCAAGGCTTTTGTTCCTGTTCCAGTGCCTCCCCATCCTTATCCCGAAGTCCTTTTTTAGGAGGGTCAACAGGAGTATTACGGGATTTGTATTGGCGCATAGGACTCCGAGGGTGAGAAGGGTGTTTTTGGAGCGTGGCAGGGATGGGGGGGGGGGGGGGGGCTGGCATTGCCCAACCGCTGTGGGTACTATTGGGCTGCCAACGCAGCGATGGTGCGTAAGTGGGTAATGGATGGGGCAGGGGCAGCATGGAAGAGGATGGAGATGGCGTCCTGCGTGGACACGAACCTGGAGGCGCTGGCAACGACGCCATTGCCGCTCCCTCCAACGAGGTATACCACGAGCCCAGTGGTGGCGGCTACCCTCAAAATTTGGGGGCAATGGAGACGGCATAGGGGGGAGGTGGGGGGCTCGATAGAGTCCCCGATACAGGGGAACCACCGGTTTGTTCCAGGATCATCGATGGCTGGTTTCTGGACTGGCACAGGGTAGGTATTAGGAGGTTGAGGGATGGGAGTTTGTGGATGGGAGGTTTGCAAGCCTGGGTGAGTTAGAGGGGAAGTTTGGGCTCCCCCTGGGGAACATGTTTAGGTGCATGCAGGTTAGGGCGTTTGCCAGGCGGGAAAGGAGAAATGTGTATATGTGTTTATTGAATATGCTGGGTGTTTATCTATTTCTTCTTGTGATAGTTACTGGGGGGGGGGGGGGGGGGGGGTTTGGTTTTGGGGGTTAGTGTGGTTTTCTTTTTGTTGTTGTTCATTTTTTTTTCTGTTATTTTCTGTTTTTGATATGTTTTTGAAAATCTCAATTAAAATTTTTTTTTTTAACAACTATAAATTTAGAGTACCCAATTATTTATTTTTTCCAATTAAGGGGCAATTGAGCGTGACCAATCCACCTACCCTGCACATCTTTGGGTTGTGGGTGTGAGACCCACACAGACACGGGAGAATGCACAAACTCCACACGGACAGTGATCCAGAGCCAGGATTGAACCCAGGTCCTCAGCATCGTAGGCAGCAGTGCTAACCACTGCACCACCGTGCCGCCCTCGGATTTGGGATTTTAAGACACTTGTGTCATTTTCACCATGAAAGGCAGGCTCTATGTCATGGCTAAGTCAAGGTCAAGAACTGCGAGACAGTTGGAGGTTCAGGCGAGGCCATTTTTGGCCAGAGAGCACACAGGGGACAATGCTCACGGCAAACTAATCCTGCAGCGCAGGAACTCAATCAGGCAGCAGGTTTCTTAGTTGGAAATTCAAAGGACAGTTTGCCTGTTGTGACTGTTTGGTGTTTATCAGCTGTTGCACTACTGGTTCGGATATGCTCTTTTATTCCCAACATATTGGAGGATCCGGAGGGTGATTGGCATTTGAAAAATGGGCAATGTGTAGGGACAAAACCACCAAAAACTGGGGAAAAAGGAGTACTGGTCTGAACTTGCAGATTTTGCGAAAGAAAACCTTTCACTCCCCAACCGGATGCTTAATTTAACAAACATAAAAATGGCATTAAATGTACGGTGCCTCAAGGACATCATCTCAAGACATGTTTTAAAATGCTAAATGTGTACAACTCAGTTTCCTCCTGAGGTAATTTAAATGCTGATTTGATCCCTAAGTAGGTTTGTAAGATTTATTTTGTAAAATTCCTATGTTAACATTTGTTACTTCTATTTTGGAATGTGGCCAAACACGTTTTCCAACAATACGTTACTTATTTATATTGACAATTTCCGCTTCTCACTTCTAAAGACCTTGGCCCATTTCATCAACATAGCACCTCAGGTGTCCTGTACCTCACACATTAGTAATGTTTGAGCCTCAACAAAAGCAGGCAATTCAACTAAGGGGGCTCTGCAACTGCGTCCCACCCGATCTTCACCTGAGATCCACACGTGTGCACTTCCACTATCGAGTTCATTGGATAGAAATCTAAAGTGTAAATCCTAAAAGAAAGAAAGGTGTGCCTTTACATAGTACCTTTGATGACAGGCCCGACATCTCAAATAGCTTTACAGTCAATGAAGTAAGCCTGGTCACTGTTGTAATCTAGAAAAGGTGAATGCCAATAATAGCAAGCTCCCACAAACAGTAATGTCACAATGAGCTGAGGTATCTGCTTCTGCTGAGTTGACTATGAGATAAATATTGGCCAGGAAAATGTGCTCTTTAAAATAGTGCAATGGTGCCAAACAGGCAGATGGCACCTTGGTTTAAGGTCTCATCCAAAAACTTTCAACTCGCTCAGTACTCCCTGGTTTTTGAGCTCGAACCTTGGAGTGGAAATTGAAGCCAGAATCTTGTGACTCAGTGGGCAGAGAGCGACTTAGCTACAGCTGAAACATGACTTTTTTCCTCCATTAATAGAAAACCGACAGTGCAGAAGGATGCCACTCGGCCCATCGACCCTGCACCAACACCCCCGAAAGAGCACTCTACCCAGGCCCACATCCCCACACTGTCCTTGTAACCCCATCCAACCTTTGGACATTACGGGGCAATTTACCCAATCCACCTCACCTGCAAATCTTTGGAATGTGAGAGAAAATTGGATCACCTGGAGGAAACCCACACAGTCACGGGGAGAACGGGGAGAATGTGCAAACGCCACACAGACAGCCACTCAAGGCCAGAATTGAACCCGGGTCCCTCATGCTGTGAGTCAGCAGTGCTAATCATTGTGCCACCCATTAATTGTAGCAGTCATACTGCAGGATGGAATTAGGTAATTGAACCCAGAGAAACACCGGGGTCAAAACTGGTATAGTGCTGAGACTCCACCGCCAGCCACCCCCTCCCTCCAATATTAAATTATTGATATTGTCTGACAAAATGAAAACACCATTTTAACTTTCTAAAAAATCCAAGTATGTGGTGCACAAGTGGAGAGGAAGCAGTATAGGAACAGGAGTCCTTGGTGATTCCCCTCCCTAATAAATGGCCAATCAGCACAATATGGCAGATCTACTGCCAGGACAGACCAGAGATCACCCCTGAAGCATTAATACCTGGATTAAATGACTCAGGACTACAGCAGAGGGCATACGTATCCCACAAAGTGTAAATGATGGGGGTACAGCGAACAGGGAGAATGCATCTCAGTCGCGCCAGTGTTGTAACCTGCGGACTTCTGGTTCAGAATTGGAAGAATGACAACCAAATAGTGACATGTTCATCTCATCTTCTGATAAAACAAGGTCTATTTGCCCGTGTTCTTCGGTAATTATCTGATGCATGGTGAATTAAAAGGGAATTCTTTGAGGCAGATGATTGTTGGACACACACGCCCAGTGAACCAACCAGCATGCTTATCCTAAACGAATGAGGAACCCATGCTGATGGACTTGCCATTTATCTAAGACATGCACTTCTCCCCACAGCGGGCCCGGACAACATCGGCATAGGTTGTTAACAGTCACATCTTAATTTGCAGGAGAGCTGCTGGTGTTTAACAAGTTAACATCAGGCAGTTCAATGGCATAAAGCATTGGAAATCTTCCCATTGTTTTTCAATGAGGGATTGGTATTGCTAAATTTGTTACAGGTACCAATGGAGCAGAGAGAGAGGTTGGAATTATATCTAGGAGCAACATGACTACTCTGTAACTTGTTTAGATGTAGAACTGATTTACAAGTGTAAAGCAGATACCAGAATACGCCTACAGTTTGTCTACGAACTATGTTCCTCACCTAGAGTCCAAGGGAAAAGGATGCAGCTCAGACCAGTTTCCAGCACCCATTTGTTCACAACTAATTACACACCATGCCCCTTTGAATCATATTTGAATGGGTTGAAGGAACCCCTCAACAAGGGGTGGCACATTGGCATAGTGGTTAGCACTACTGCCTCATAGCATCAGGGACCCAGGTTCATTCCGGACGTGGGTGACTGTCCATGTGGAGTTTGCACTTTCTCCCTGTGTCTGTGTGGGTTTCCCCCGGGTGCTCCGGTTTCCTCTCACATTACAAAGATGTGTATGTTAGGTTGGTTGATCATGCCAAATTACCCCTTAGTGTCCAAAGATGTGCAGATTAGGTGGATTGGCCATGATCAATGTGTGGGGCTATGGGGCTAGGGTGGGGAGTGGGCCTAGGTAGAGTGCTTTTTTGGATGGTCAGTGCAGACTCAATGGGCTGAATGGCCTCCTTCTGCAGTGTGGGGATTCTATAAATCCTAACTCAATCCCAGCCAATTTATAAATCTATCTAATTTACGAATATATCACATGAGTTAATGTAGCCTTCAGGGATAACTTTTCAGCAGATGTCAATCCAAGTCTCAGAGATTTCTTAGAAGCAATTTGATGGATATCTACTGTGGTGGAAGGCCGCATGCAGGACAGTTTGCAACATGTTATGCTCCTGCATCTTCCAAGCAATACCTTTGAACTCCCTACTTGAGGGCCAGGATTTTGGCATGGGGACTCTAATGGCTGGCTTGAAAGCCAAGGTGGTTACTTTATGTCATGAAGTAGAATGTGGCTGAGGTGGGGGTTGAGAAGGGACATCAGGGACAGTGCATCATCCTTAATGTTCTCAGTGATGCTGCATGCAATGGCCTGTCGCACCTGGATCCGAGAGGCAGAAAACAATCTTCTCTATGGGACTAAGTAGATACAGCGAGCCTGTGCCCCGCTGCTTCTTCCCTGCTCATTCTGCTCTGTGCCACCTTGTCCTACAAGAGAAAGGGAGGAATGTCAGTGATAGTGTTTCACTGCATTTGGGTGATGTGTCCGCCATGACTGATTAACTGGAGCTGTGTGGAGGCAGCGAGTGACGGCTGTGAGACTGACATCATTGAGATGTAGCGAATGTGTCCGAATGTTAGGCCAGGGATGTTAACCCCTGTCTCCTGCCCCCTCATGCAGATTGTCTGATTTTCCAGTGATTCTGAAGCCCCTAGCAGCTTTAGCAGTGACAGCCTCATCCCAATGTTGCCACCAAGATCTCAGAATATCTGGGCCAATAAAGTCAGATTTCAAACTGACTAAAATATTTCCAATGTGTATCATAAAGTAATGTAAGGGTCACCCTCACGGGAGTCAAACATCAAGGTTCAACTTATTCCTTCTTTCTAAAACCTGCTTAAAAACGTACCTTTTTTCTTATAAATTTAGAGCACCCAATTATTTTTTCCAATTAAAGGGCAATTTAGTGTGGCCAACCCACCTAACCTGCACATCTTTGGGTTGTGGGGGTAAAACCTATGCAGACACAGGGAGAATGTGCAAACTCCACACAGATAGTGACCCAGGGCTGGGATTCAAACCCAGGTCCTCAATGCCGTAGGCAGCAATGCTAACCACTGTACCACTGTGCTGCCCTAAAACGGACCTTTTTTCTCAGTATATCTCTAAATAGTTAGTAACCAAAAACACAATTCACGGAAATACGGAATCATCAAATTACAAATTCCTGGACCAGATTCCTGGCCTATGTTGAGTTTGTGGATCTCCTGGGCTGGTTTAACACTGCCACAATTGGACTCAGTATGGGTAAAATAAAGGAGGCATGCTGGTGCAGTGGTTAGCACTGCTGCCGCACGGTGCTGGGAACCCGGGTTTGATCTTGGCCCCGGGTCACTGTTCGCGTGGAGTTTGCACATTCTCCCCATGTCTGTGTGGGCCTCACCCCACAACCCAAAGATGTGCCGAGTAGGTGGATTGGCCATGCTAAATTACCCCTTAATTGAGAAAAAAGAAGTGAATTGGGTACTCTAAATTTTTTTTAAATGTATGGGTAAAACACCAACAATACCAACAGTGCAAAACGGCTTAGTAGTGAATTGATAGCTTGCTTTTCACAGCGCCAATGATTTAAAATGTTCCATTGACTTGTAAAATATTGCCTAGACTTTTTAATTTTCAATAAAGGGCTTGACCTGCTGCTGTGAACTTCAATTCAAGATTGGGCATGGTGGAAAGTCACCTGCCAATTCAATATGCCCTTTTAATAAAACCATAAATCAATAAAATAACAAATTACTTTGACAGCTCCTTAAAGGGCGCTATGACAAAAATAAAATCTACAAAGGGAAATCAAACTAAAATATCATTCATGGGGCTGATGAGGGAGGGCCTCACATGTACCAGTGGATACCATATGCTGCCTCTTCAGGGGCACCCAACCACGAACATGGCGACGGAAGAGAGGCAAATGTTCAGGCCGGACGACCCCCCTCGATCTCCCACTGCCTGGACCTGTTAATGGTCATCTTGGCCTGACACAGGAGCAGGCTTACAAGAAAGTCCTCCTTCCTTCTCACGCAACCCCCCCCCCCCCCCCCCCCTTGCACTGTGTTGTTGTATTCCGTGATATTGTCTTGCAATGATTCTACAAAACTGCTAGTGACTTAGCCAGAGCGATGATTTATTAATGTACACGTGGTAAGGTAATGATCAGAATCTTATACAGACCCAAGTTATCATAGAGTTACATTAGACTCTCCCGGAACCACCCTTATGTCCGACTGTCCTCATGTCCACCTTCCAACATTCTGCTGGTAGCCGGGTGTCACCTTTCATAGAATTTACAGTGCAGAAGGAGGCCATTCAGCCCATCGAGTCTGCACTGGCTCTTGGAAAGAGCACCCGACCCAAGGCCACGCATCCACCCTATCCCCATTACCCAGTAACCCCACTCAACACTAAGGGTAATTTTGGACACTAAGGACAATTTAGCATGGCCAATCCACCTAACCCGCACATCTTTGGATTGTGGGAGGAAACCGGAGCACCTGGAGGAAACCCATACACAGACGGGGAGAACGTGCAGACTCCGCACAGACAGTGACCCAAGCCGAAATCAAACCTTGGACCCTGGAGCTGTGAAACAATCGTGCTGACCACAATGCTACTGTGCTGCCCACCTGACTGGTGGTCTGACGCCACCTCCTGGCAGGAGGTCACACTGTTGAGTACATGTAATATTATCTACAGGCATATCACCACATGGGAGAGCGATTCAACATGAGCCCAGTTGCTAACTGGTGTGGACCAACTTCACCTCCCCCCCAGTTATCTCTGAACTAGTTAAGGAGGAAAGTCCATCATTTCTGCTTCTCCTGGCAGTCTTAATTGGAAAGTGAACACTGCTTCAAACCTGGGAGGTGTGTCCAATGGACTGTGGATTTTCACTGAGATTCCTCAATAAAATAAACTGTTCTCAGTGAGGGGATTATTCAGCAATTGAAGTCAACACCTGGTCAAGCCTTTTGGATTAAAACCAGGGTGAATCATTTTGCTATTAGCTGGAAGACCTTGTTCATTGAAATGGTTTAAAAAATACATCACAAATGGCAATTGCAACCACAGGCCTTCATAGTGAGACATGCAGGCAGTAGGAAAATAGCTTCAATTGCTGGAATCAAGCCAACAATCTATGGAAAACCCACATGCAGGTTTATCTAATTTGGACAGTTTCATGTTCCGATGACTAGAGCAAGATTTGTAGTATGTTATCCGAGCCTGCAACTTAGTGAGATTAATTTGACCACAAGAAAACGTTCTGCATTCACCAAGCCAGCTTACATTCTCACATTAGAACTGAGGAAATAAATCCCCATTGATTCCTGGCTTTGTTTTGTTTTACAGAAGATACATTCCTTTTGACTTTTGTTTCCCTTGAAAATGTGGAGTGGGAACATAGAACAGAATTGCTATAGCGCAGAAGGCCATTTGGCCCATCGGGTCTGTGCCGACCATCTGAAAGAGCACCTTACCTTGGCACATATACCCGCCCGATTATTGTAATCCCGCCTAACCTCCATCTTAAAATGACATTCCCGTGACAATTATACCAAACTTCCACTATCATGGACTCCATTGCTGAGGTAGGTTACAATGCACCCCAAAGGCAGTGAAAATAAATTTTTGGGATGATTTTAACATAAGAATTTGTATAATTCAGCTCTAGCTGATTTGATTCCACATATTACAATCCAATGATCTGACCTTGGAGAGATTCACAGATTGTATGAATGGGTCCGATTCTGTACTGTCGCGAGTGGGAATTGCCACGTGTTTCCTTGGCACTTGGTCCGGTGAGGCCGGCAACACTATTCAATGTTAATTGGTCCACTTAATGGGGCCTCATGGGCTTCAAATGCCGGCTCACCAGCTGATTCACCGGGACCGCGCTCACCATCCCACACGTGCTAAAACAAGGTCGAGCAGCACTTAGGCTGTATCTGCTCAGCCAACCCCAGCCAGCTCACAACAATGGCGCCGAGAAGACCGGCCCCAAGATTCAGGGATGCTGACCTGGGGAGGCTCCTGGAAACGGTGGTGACCAGGGGGGCTGTCCAGTTCTTCCGAGGGTCCCGGAGGGTGAACCACAAGGCAGCCAGTGCTGCCTGGGGTGAGGTGGCGGCAACAATCTGCTTGGGCAGTGTGATCAGGAGGACTGGCCTCCAGTGTTGGAAGAAGGTCGGCCAGAGTGAGTAGATACCAACGTCCCACCTCCCAACCCCCAAGGGGGCATCCCCCCTCAGGCGACCCTCAATCTTCCCTCCATCCTCTGACTGTCTCAGTGGCTGGGTCCAGAGAGAGCGGGAAACCTAGTGCCCTCTGGCTTTATAATGGTAGTGTCCTGTCTGATGGTTGGCTGCACTGTGTTGTGTGCTTACTGGTCATCCTGTGTGTCAATCACTGCCTGCCTGCACTCCATTATATACATAGATGTATATTATGACACAGGCTTCTGGGCACTATCTGTTGAGCACCACACAGCTGCTGATGTACATCTGGTGGAGGCAGGAACCTCCAGGCGAGATAGCAGTCGGAGGCTTGCTGGATCCCAGGACCCAGCTGGGTCCCAGCCTGATGCTGCGACCCTGGCACAGAGTTTCCTAGAGATGATGGAGACGTTAGGGCAGCCAGGACATTCAGAGGGAGGTGGCAGCGTCACTCCAGCAGATCCATAGTCGCTTGGAGGGGTCCAGGGGCTACGGGCGCAGGAGATGTCACCAGCAATGAGTGGCCTCGAGGCCAACACTGCTGGGGTGCGGACCGCAGTGGAGAGCGTAGTGCACAACGTGGCACCATGAGTGAAGGTGTCCAAGGCATCGCGCAGTCGGTGATGCTCATGTCTGAGGGTCTCAGCAGTATGTCTGCCTCGCTGGTGAATATCACCCAGTACCAGGCCGACCTTGATGGGGTTCTGCGGGACATGTCCTGCTCTCAGATGGGAATGGCTGAGGTGCTGCAGGTGGGCATGGCTGAGGCACTGCAGAGTATGGCCCGGTCATTGGGGGATGCGATGCAGTCACTGAGGAGCATCGACTTGATAGTGCGCACCAAGGCTGGCAGAGCCAGATGATGCATGGGCAGCCGGGGCTCGAACCAACTGCCCCTCTGTCCCAAGGTGAACCCCTGGGTCCTATGGGCTCCGATCGAGAAGAGGGAGCGCTGAGTGCCAATCCGGACCCGTCACATGGGGCGGCGACGGTGGCCACCATCTCCCCCGAGTTCCATCCCTTGGGACAGGGTGGCACGTCTGTGCATGTGCCGCAGATGACCAGTGAGCAGGGGCCTTCCGGCTCCAGAGTCCCCACAGAACGCCTGCCAGTGGCATCGAAGGCCACAGGTAAGCAGCTGGCTGCCCCCACCTCAGATGTGCATCCTGGGGGAAAACCAAGATGTAGTGGTAGAGCAAGGAGGGCCAGGCATGTTGAGCATCACTGAGGGCACTGAGATAGGGGGGAGGGGTTAGGTAGAGGGTCGGGAGGGGGCTGCCGATGGAGCCCAAGGTGGTTGGGGGGATGGCACTATTGGGTACAGGGTATTGTACAGCGCATTGAACAACATTTTGCACAACCGTTATGATGCCTCTGTCACTTTCCTCCACAATGTGAGATGACCTGTTAACTAGATATTCATCCCCGTGTTTGCGTGGGTTTCGGCCCCATAACACAAAGGTAGGTGGATTGGCCAGACTAAATTGCCCCGTAATTGGAAAAAATGAATTGGGTACTCTAAATTTATTTTTTAAAAGTATCTCAATCCCACTCTTTTTTTGGTGAAAGGAGATATTTAGTTTTGCTTTCATTGATGGTGATGAGTGAAATGCCTTGGGACATTTTCCATGTTACATGCACAATCCAGATGCCAGTTGTTGCTGTGAGAGCTTAGTGAGGAGATGTCAACCCGGGAGACAAGGCAGGAGGAATCCTTGTTTTCAGGAATCTGCTCCCAGTCCATGTCACCTGCTTGCCCCTTCCATTTCCTCCAAAAGCTTCTTTGAAATAAAAAAAATCACTGAAGCCACCCCCATAATTATTAAACTTTGCAAAGGTAAAAGAGTCCACTGGATCACCGTGTGTGCATTGAAGAATCCCACCTGAGATGTTGAAAGAAAGGTCTTCCTGGCAGGTGGATATGGAAGATGCCATTGTACTATTTTAGACAAGAGCAGGGTGTGGCCACCTGGGATGGCCATGTCCCAATTACAAAATGGACACTTTGCAAAGAATGAAGGAAAAAATGGACAATATCAAGAAAGCAAGCAGGTGCAAGGTTTGTCGGTTGATTGGAGCTGTAGCTCCCAGACAAGGCCGATACTGCAAAGCCATTACCATACTAATGAGCCATCTCCGGGGACAAAAGAGTAACATTTAGGTAAAAGATACTAAAGCAGACACCCCGGTGCCAGAGGAGACTAGAACAAAGCAGGCCAATGGTCACCTAGGGCACGCCCAGCAATCAGGGCACCCACCCCTTTATTGGAGGAAATCAATAGCAATGATCAAGATGCGGCCCAATTAATTGGGACCAAGTTTAAATCCCGCCCAAAAGTGCGTGAAGCCCCTTTGGGTATAAGGAGAAGCCCCCAAGAGAGAATCGCTCTTTTGGCCTTGGCTCTCAGCGAGGAGAGAAGTGCCTAGCAGCTGCACTAGAACAAGTAAGTCCAAAGTCAACGCACGCTATGAGACAGACGCTCTTATCTACTATTCCGTAACAGCTCAACCCCAGCAGCCTCAGAACCGGACAACAGACATTGTTCCTCTGACTGAGTGGGCACTCGAAGCTAAGTATAGACTTTAGTCGTAGTGATAGTTTAGTTGGTAGAGTTTTGTGCATGAGTATATTTGACTGTGTGTGTAAATAAATGAGCATTGATTTCGAACTTACTAACTGGTGTATCGAGTCTTTGATCAGTATTCGGTTTTGAACCTTGTGGCGGTATCGAAAGATACCCGGCGACTCTTGAGCAAAGGTAATTAGAATTAAGGAAGGCAACCATATTAACCGCCATAAACAGAGCCAATTAAAGAGAGAACACAACGAGCAACAAGGGTATTATTGATGGGGAATACTTGGGCAATATTCAGCCCACAGCCAAAATCAACAAAGCAGATTACGTGGCCATTAACTTATTGCTGTTTATTAGATACCTCGCTTTCCACAAATTGGCAGCTACATTTTCTACATTAAAAGAGTCACTGTGCTTCAGACGTATTTTATTGGCGATAAAGCACGTTGTATGCCCTGAGGCCCTGAAAGATTTGGGGTGAATTCTTCCCAAAATTTGACAGTGCCTGTTTCAGTCTGAAAACTGGCGAGTATCTCTCCAACTGCACAGCCGGGTTTTCTCTTCAGATCCTCTGGCATTTGGTGCACAGGGAAGCTGGGGGCTCGGTTTCCACCCACCACTCTGACAGGGCCCGATGGAGCCGGCATGGCCAGCTCCATAGAGATCGGGGACCATGTAGGGTGCACGGTAACACAGTTGTTAGCGCAGTTGTTTCACAGCTCCAGGGTCCCAGGTTCGATTCCCAGCTTGGGTCACAGTCTGTGTGGAGACTGTACGTTCTCCCCGTGGCTGCGTGGGTTTCCTCCGGGTGCTCCGGTTTCCTCCCACAGTCCGAAGATGTGCAGGTTGGGTGGATTGGCCATGATAAATTGCCCTTCGTGTCCAAAAAAGGTCCGGTGGGGTTGCTGGGTTACGGGATGGGGTAGAGGTGTGGGCTTAAGTAGGGAGCACTTTCCAAGAGCCGGTGCAGACATGATAGGCCGAGTGGCCCACTTCTGCACTGTAAATTCTATGATTAAAGGGCACCCCTCACAACCCCATAGGCAAGGCGGATTCCCCCATAAGCATTGGGTTGACCCCCCTCACAACCATCGGGGCGATCCACCCCTCCCCCCCCCCCCCCCCCCCCCCCCACAAGCATCGTGCACCCTCCTCCCCCCAAAGACACCAGGGCACTATCCGACCCCTAAAGGAATTGGGGCACTTTTCCCCCAAAGGCATCGGCACACTCCCCCCATCCCCTCCACAAGCACTGGGTCACTCCTCTCCCCCTACCGCACACAAGGGGAGCCCCCCCCCCCCCCCAAGTGGTGTTCCCCAGAGGGCCTGCCCCTGGTACTGTCACACTGGCACTACCACCCTGGCACATATAGGTTGGCACTGTCAGGGTGCCGGGGGGGGCAGTGCAGGGCACTGGCCAGCATATCCCTCATCAACCAGGGCTTATACATAACTGTGTACCCCGGGCTTGTCACATTTTTGAAAACCAGTCGTGATTCACAGCGGGGTAACGCTATGCTAGCAGGGTGGGATGCTGCATTCAGGACATAACTAGCGACATCAAGCCCGCTAATGATATTTTAATATGTGCTATATATATGCAAATCAGGGTCGCACCCTTCCTGGGTATGAACCTGCTTGCATCATCAGAATGGGTTTGTGAAAAATCTCAAACTGAAATATTGCCGGCCAAATCCTGTTTCCAGCCTCTCATGAGATTTAATGACCATTACGGGATTTGTGTCTGCGGCTCACTCGGCTAAATCGTTGGCTTTTAAAGCAGACCAAGCAGGCCAGCAGCACGGTTCGATTCCCGTACCAGTCTCCCCGGACAGGCGCCGGAATATGGCGACTAGGGGCTTTTCACAGTAACTTCATCGAAGCCTACTCGTGACAATAAGCGATTTACATTTTCATTTCATTTCATATAGCAGTAGGAATTTGAGGAAGTCGAAATGCCATCTTGGAACCCCAGAAAATACCCTTCTCGCCAAGCCACCTATCAGATAAAGCATGGGGAGTAACAGAACCAAGTCAAAACCATAGCACCAAATTCCATAAACATGTGAGCATTTGAAACAGTTGCTAAGGAAACCTTTAGCTTTCCCCAACTATCAGAAAAATAACATTCTCCAATCTTCTGCATCCAAACATCATTACGCCTCAGTTAACTGCCTTCTCAAATGTTGAATTATTTGTGTGTTTTAATAAAATGCAATATTTTCCAGCTCTGCACAAAGTAGATGTTTCCTTTTCTCAACCAGTTAATGTGTCATCCTCTGAGTCAATGCTTAGATCCTGTAGGCTGGATGCTAGACCCTCCAGTCAAATCTGTGACTCATCACTCTCTATCAGTTCATGCAGGGAAAATCCACTGAACTGGAAAAAAGCTCTTAAATTGATTATTTTTTCACTTTATTCAGAAATTATATTAAACATCAAACCTGTTTAGTGGCTCTAAATTTAGCAAATATTGTCAGTAATAGCAGCATGTGCCTCCTTGAAGTGGCATTCCACCAACTTTTAATTTAGAACTGTTGTTAGCTCATTGTTTTTAAGTGGATCAGCAGCTTCCTTCGAGCAATAAGTAAAGCATTGTACAAATATGTTAAATAGTCTCCAGTAAAACCATTACTCTCTAACACTAATGTTTAATCATTTTCTATAACTCATTATGGAAATAGTCAGCGTGTGAAGCATATTTAATCTTATTCGTGGGGCCTGATTAGTGAACAAGCCTGATTTCAGTCTTGCGGCCCACTGAGATGAAGGAGTGTCACACATGTGGTCCACCCACTCACCTAGGTTGCTCATCACTGCTGTAGATAGCGAAAAACTGTTCTCATTGGTGGTAAGACCAAGGACTGGAGGTCACAGATTTAAGGTAATCGAGAAAAGAAACAATAGTGAAATGATGGAATATTTTCACGCAGCAAGTGGTTAGGGTCTGGGAAACACAGACTAGATGGGCGAAATTCTCCCAAAACGGGAGAAATCGTCAAACTGCCGTAAAACCCGCCCGATTCTGGTCCCCCGTCGGGGCTAGCAGCCCGACGTCGGAGGCTCCGACAAGTCGGGCTTAACGAAAATCGTTAAGCCTGCTTGTCGGACTTAGCGCCGGCTGACGCGTCATATGACGTCAGCCGCGCATGCGCAGGTGGGAAGACTCCACCCGCGCATGCGCGGGTGACGTCATCGCGGTTTTGCGCGAAACCCGCGCATGCGCGGTCCGGGTTGCCCCTCAGCCGCCCCGCGTATTGATACTGCGGGGCGGCGGAAGGACAAATAGTGCGCGGGCATCGGGCCCGCTGCCCGCGATCGGTGGGCACCGATCGCGGGCCCATGGCACCCTTGGCACGGCCGTGGTACTGCCGTGCCAATCGGTGCCATGGTTATTTTTTTCCAGGTGGTCACGACGTTTTTACGAACGGCAGGACCAGGTGTGTTTGCCGTTCGTAAAAAGGTCGTAAAGGGCTGGGACTTCGGCCCTTCTAACAGCTGTGAATCGCTGCCGGCCGTAAAAAAACGGCGGCAGCGATTCGTGTCGGGATTTCGGGGGGGGGGGGGGAGAATAGCGGGAGGGCGTCAAAAAAGTCGGAAAGGCCCTCCCGCTATTCTCCCACCCGTCGTGGGGGGGGGGAGACGTCAGTTCAATTGAGGCATTCAAAGAACAAAGAACCAAAAACTGTACAGCACAGGAACAGGCCTTTCAGCCCTCCAAGCGTGAAGCCTGAGCTGATCATGATGCATGTCTGAACTAAAATCTTCTGCACTTCTGGGTCCTCATCCCTCTATTCCCATCCTATTCATGGGCGGGGCTCTCCCTCGGCCGACGTCGAAATCGGGAAAGGTGATTGGGCAGAGAGTCGGCTTTGACACCGATATCGGGGCAGATGCCAGCTTCATGCCAAATCGCAATTCTACAATGCCTCGACAGTGGCGTCAATGCGTCCTACTCCGCACCTACAGTAAACACCCTTGGCATATCCTTAGCGGGCCTGACCCGGTATTTTCCGGGGGCCTCTGCGATTCTCCGGTTCCACTGGGAGGAATTCCCGGCGGCAAGGTTCACTTGTGCTTTTGAAAATCATGAAACAGGCACCCTGGATGCTGAGGGAAAGAGAGAGGGGGTACGGAAAGTGTCCACCATCACCATAGTTTGCTGACAGTTGTGCCACTGTCTGGGGAGGCTTCTGCCAGGGCCTGGGAGTGTAACGGGGGAGGCCAGGAGGTGGGCTGTGGGGTCAG
The DNA here is from genome assembly GCF_902713615.1 of Scyliorhinus canicula. Classification (NCBI taxonomy): domain Eukaryota; kingdom Metazoa; phylum Chordata; class Chondrichthyes; order Carcharhiniformes; family Scyliorhinidae; genus Scyliorhinus; species Scyliorhinus canicula. Next base: position 92,754,183 of record NC_052160.1, on the reverse strand, counting down.
GGTGGACAGGCATGAAACACCATTGCCGCAGCGTGCAAGGCAGCCATGCAGCTGCGCACACCGCCCACTGTGAACTTAGTGCCATGGGTCGTGTGGGTGTCTCCCAGGCCACCCCCCTAGGTGCCGTCTGGCCCAGCCGACCCATCAAAGAGATGGGCATTCTCCAGCGCAACAGGTGCCATTTTGTTGGCTGGGATGAGTGTGTGTGGGGAGTGCAGTGTGTACATGCAGCTGCAGCCTGAGTGTCAATCATGGATCCGGCGAATCAATTGTGTTCCACGTGACGCTAGATTGGTCCAGGTGCGGCACCAGTTCTGCTGTCGTAGAAGTCCACAAACCCTGCCCCAGGTCAGCACATGGTCTCAGGAATGGAGAATCCCCCTCTATGTATTCGTCAAGATGTCGCTTAAAAACGAAGGAACTGGACCATGATTATTTAAAAAGGAAGAATCTTCAAGGCTGGCAGGGGGTTGGCACTAGGTGAACTGCTCTTTCACAGAGGCACTGCAGACATGATGGCTGAATGGGTACCTCGCTTTCTGTAAATGTTTTGTGATGTTGTTAACTCCCTTGATAATTTATTTATGAATCCTAAATATCCTAGGGCTATCATTGACCAGAAATTTAACAGCATCAACTTTATATCATGGTTAAAAGAAGAGATCAAAGACTAGTGGAGGGATTCTCCGCTTCAGAAACAAAGTGCTGCTGCTGGGACTGAATCGGTGGTGTTCTGCAGTGGTGTTGTCTGATTCACCGCAGTCGGGATTGACACGAGAGGCTGACTAGCTTCAGCCGCATATAAGCACTCTGCTCCCCACACATACCATCCCAGCCAACAAGATGGCAGCAAGGAGAACAGCAACGTGGTTCAGCGACGTGGAATTCGAGACATTGTTGAACGTCATGGAGGAGAGGCAGGCACCCTTGGCTGGATTCTCGGTTTGGGAGACTAAGACCCCGCACCGGTGTGAAAACGGTGGTGTTTTATACAAGGAAAACTGGCGCAAAACGACCACCGCAAAACGGACTCAGCCCGCGGAGCCGGACCGCAAAAATAGTACACCCCTTCCGCAGCTCGTGCACCCCGGACCACGCACCCTCCACATTACCCCAATCCCTATTTAAGCCCCCCTGCCCGCGGGTGGGTCCACCCCACCCCCGACTGTGGCAGCACCGGACTGAGTTTGCAGCCGCCATGCTGTGTTCACGACGGGTAAGACTACACGTGTCCCATGCTGTAGGGAACTCGACCGGTCGGGGATGGAGCATCGCGGGGCGGGCAATGGCCTGAGGTCATTCTAGGAGTACGCCGCTTTACGTGGGGCGGAGCATCGCGAAAGCGGCGCCTCTCCAGATTTGGGCGTCATCAGGGATTCTCCGCCTTCTCGCCGAGCGCGATTTTGGCACCGGGGACTGGAGAATCCAACTCCCTATACCACAGGATATGGAGGCATTTGCCACTCGGCTACTGGGCCTGGGTACAGGTGGAAGAGGTCATGTGTGCCATGGGCAACACTGCCAGGACCGGCTAGCAGTGCCATTAAAAACTGCATGACCTTCTCTGGGTGAGTAGGCAGCACAGTGCCCCTGGCACTAACCCCTGACCCAAACACCCATAACTCAACCACTCCCCTCCCATCTCGGGAGGCGACCGAAACCCCACCCTGCACCACCTGCTAGCACACATCCCGGCCACCATGGTTGGTATCCTGGCCACAAAGTCCACCAGCCACTCACCCTGCTGCATGCGTCCGACTGTCTAACACTGCGCGTTTTCTGTCTCCGCCCCCCCCAGGAGAAGTTGGCACACAACCGCCGTGAGAGGTAGAAAACCTGAGGGGGACTGTTGGACCTGCGGTCCCTCACCACAGCTGAACAGTGGGTTATGGACCTGATTGGTGGGCCCGGGGTGAGGGGGTTGACCGAGGCAGAGGTCGGTATCGGGTGAGCAAGTTAGACCACGCTGAGTTGCGGTTCCCCATGGCACCTGTGTCACCACACCCACCCCCAGACCCATCGCCATCCCCCTCACCTCCACACCCACAACATCCCCACATCCATCACCCTCCACACTGTCCCCTCCACCGCCACCTGCCAGCCCAACCTGCGGTCCAATTGTGTATCTTGCCTTGTGTCTAGCGGGATCTCCTGGCGATGAGATGGGACCTTCTGGTGCCCTCCTAGCCCCACCCCAGCCACAGCCCCACCCCAGGAGGAGAGCAGCAAGGAGGTGGAGGACACTGATGGGAGCTATGGACCCGCACCCCAAAATACCTTGGAGCACCAGTCCGGAGACGACACTGACTTCCCGTCACAGCTGTTTCCAACACCTTCGTCCACCCCAGAGACACTCACCTCAGTTGGGCAATTTAGTAAAGATGCTTTGGGTCACTATATGGTGTACATCACACATGTGTCGTAGTACAGCAGGTGGAGGTAGGAACTCCCGAGGGAGTAGATTGTCGGAGGGCGGCCCCACACCAAGGTCTAGCTGTCACCCAAATGGGTTTTGGATTTCTGGAAAGGGTGATCATATTGATAGTGAAGATGAAGTCGGCAAGCTAGGGACTGCATGAGGGCTGTCGGCAACCATCGAGCGCCTTGTAGCCATCTGGGATGGCCACGTCCCGATTACAAAATGGACACTTTGCAAAGAATGTAGGGAACATGGACAATACTGAGAAAGCAAGCAGGTGCAAGGTTTGTCTGTTGATTGGAGCTGTACTCCCAGACAAGGCCGATACTGCAAAGCCATTACCATACTAATGAGCCATCTCCGGGGACAAAAAGCTAACATTTAAGTGAACAATACCAAGGCAGACACCCTGGCATCCGAAGAAACTAGAACAAAGCAGGCCAACGGCCACCTAGGACATGCCCAGCAATCAGGGCAGCCACCCCTTTATTGGAGGAAATCGATAGGAACGATCGAGAAACGGCCCAATTAATTGGGGCCAAGTTCAAGGCCCACCCAAAAGCGCGCGAAGCCCCCTTCAGGTATAAGAAGCCCCCGAGAGAGAATCACCCTCTTGGCCTTGGCTCTCAGCTGGAGAGACCTGCCTAGCAGCTGCACCAGAATAAGTAAGTCCAAAGTCAACGCATGCTACGAGACAGACGATCTTATCTGCTATTCCGTACCAGCTCAACCCCAGCAGCCTTAGAACCGGACAACGGCCATTGTTCCTTTGACTGAGTGGGCGCCCGAAGCTAAGTATTGGCTTTAGTAGTAGTGGTAGTTTAGTTGGTAGAGTTTTGTGCATGAGTATATTTGACTGTGTGTGTAAATAAATGAGCATTGATTTTGAACTTACTAACTGGTGTATCAAGTCTTTGAGCAGTATTCGGTTTTGAACCTTGTGGCGGTATCGGAAGATACCCGGCGACTCTTGAGGAAGCGTAATTAGAATTAAGTAAGACGGCCATATTAACTGCCATAAACAGAGCCAATTAAAGAGAGAACACGATCAGCAATAGCCTGCAAGAGGTGGTGTCGGCCATGCATGCCACCCAGGCCAACACCGCATGGGTGGTGCCCACTGTGGACGCCATGGGGCGTGAAGGTTTCGGCCATAGGTCAGGATATCCAAGGCCGGGGGCACTTTGTGCGTGCGATAGCCAAGGCCCAGAACTGGGCTGCCCTGTCACAGGCAGCCATGTACCAGGGCCACCAAGACATTGCAGCGGTGCTCCAGAGCGTGGCCCAATCACAGTTGGCAATGGCTGAGCGTGTTAGCGGCACTAGCTGACGTCGCACATACCAAGAGGGAGGTGGAGCAGTCAATGACTCATGTGACACAGACCCAGAAAGTGGTGGCACAGTTCCAGCATGATGTGGAGCAATCCCAGAGGGACATGGTCCACTTCCTGTGCTCCATGGCCATGAACATCGTGATCCTTGTTGGGGTGAGAGTGGGTCTCCAGGACTGGCAGCGCAAGGTGGCGGAGGAGCCACAGGGGTTAGCTCCGCTCGCTTCCCCATCCTATAGAGTAGCCCAGAACATTGGGTTCCCTGAGGGAGGAGAAGGTGATGGGGCCGGGCCGGTGATTCCCACAGGGGAGATATCAGAACAGCACAACACCTTGGATGCATACCCCTCCTGTCCTTGGTGCATCTGGTGGGCAGCGAGCAGAAAAAGGTGGCACCATGCCACCAGGGACACCCTAGAAGCAGCCGGGCCCATCCAAGCCTGTTCATCCCAGAAGACGGCCGTGGAAGGGGACCCACGTCACAGAGCGGGATTCGCAGCAGGCCGCCTCCACTCCTGATGTACCATCTGGGGATTCACCAAGGTGTAGTATTAGGGCTTGTAAGGCCAGAAAAGTAGACATCAGTTAAGTTGGCATGGGCACAGTACAGTGATCGGGACAAGGGCACAAACCTGTAATATATATATGTTCACTTGTTCACATTAAACACTATTATAATGTTACAACATACCGCAGTACTCTGTGAGAAGGGTATGAGCGATGGGATGGTCTGAGCTGACTGCAGAGGGGACGCAGGAGACAGGGAGTGATTGCTCGACGTTGTGGGTGGACTTGGCGCAGAGACCGCAGTTCAGCCAACGCTCACCGCTCTGGTATCCCACCCCCACCTCCGCTACCACAAAGATTCGAGGGGACCATGTGTTGGAATGGCCAGCTTGCATGCAGGGATCACCCAGGCTAACGGTGGAAAGTGCTACCATGGCCAGGAGTCAGACGTTGTCGCATGATGCGGAGCACCAGAGCTCATCCCAGAGTGGGTCATCATCATCCTCCATCCCATGGACCAGACTCGCTGTTGTTGCCAACCCAGGGCTCACACTCCAAAGTGAGGAAGGTAGGAATCATGGAGGGGGTTGCAAAGGCGGGGGTTGTTTATGGGAGGGGGTGGTCAGCCTGAGGGGGGAGGGGCTCATCTGGAGATGGGATGCAGTATCCGTGCCAATGGCCAGGCCCCCTAGTCGATGAACCTGGAGGTGATTAGAGCGTCGCCTGCGCATGGGCTCAGATGCACACGTTGTGATGCCTCCCGTGTCTGCCCGTGCCCCATGTCCTGCTCATCCTTAAATTCCCCGCATCCTCCTCATTGGATGAGAACTGATGTTCAGCCCCCACCTATAGAACGTCGCTCCTCTGCTGCCCGACATTCTGGAGGATGCAACAGGCCACCATGATATGGGAGACTCTTCTCGCGCTATACTGGAGGACCCCTCCAGAGCCAGACACCTGATCTGCATCTTGAGGATGCCGACTCACCGCTCTATCACACCCCTGGTCACAGCATGGGCGTCGTTGTAGCGGGTCTTCGCATCAGTCTATGGCCTTTCAATTTGTGAAGACCGGCCTCTCATGTGCCGGTGCTCATATGGCGACATGCACCCCTTTGATCACCCCCTGGACCTGGGCCATCTCGGTTATGACGGTGAACCCCGCTGCCCGGACATCCTGGAGGGCTTTGTCTTCACTGGTGGACCAAACCCACCACTTCTCAACAATCAACAATGGCAGAATAGTGAGCAGATGAACTGATCTCTGATCGGGTGGAAGCAGAGCTGCTGCATCTCAGGGGATGGCTCAACTCAGATGGTATCAAATTGACCAATTTATTCAATGGCTGATTGTCCAGCCCATTGTCTGCCTCTGTTTATGAATGCGTGGCCAATCTGATCCAATACTGCCTGTTTTGCAGCAGCACCAGAGATAGATTTGTATCCTGAGATCCTCATGCGCAACTAAAGAATCAGCCAGGTTTTCTGCTAGCCGATCTCTATCCAGTGCTACCTTCTAGAAAGTACACGTACTGATGGCTGAAGGTGGGCTCCCCATGATGTGGCTACATTTAAATAAATGAGAATCACTCATTACTTCAGTTCACACCCGGAGAATGGATACTTTACAGAGGTACAGGAGGGCTGGACAAAACATTTAACAACAGCAATGCCTTCACTAGAGATGAAGTGTGCACTTGACAGATATTTTTTTGGATGAATGATAGCAATAGCAACCATACATATTGAGTCCTGATCTCCTCATTCTGCACTGCAATCCCCCCAAGAAATATGTCATTTCTGAGGTGCGGGAGCCCTGAACGAAACATAGTCCTGAGTTGAAGTCTGGTTTTTACAGATGTGACATGACTTTCACTCCTTTGTTTCCCACCCTCTTGAGATAAAGGCCAACACTTTCACTAGCCTCTTGGAATTTTTCTTTTGGCGTCTGTCAATGAGCTTTCAGTTATTTCTGTTCTTGGACCCTTAATCTCTCTGGTCATACAGAGCTTCTAGCTTCTTGCCATTTAGAAAATACTCTAATCATTTTTATTTAGGTCCAAATTAGCAGAATTCACATTTTCCCTCATTGATCTCCATCTGCTGCAGTTTAATAAAACACTATTAATTCTCGGGATGTGGGTTTCGGACAGGGAAATCTCGGGCTGGATTCTCTAATTCTGCGGCTATGTCCACAGGATCCATCTGATCTTACGACCAAAAAGCCGGCGCCGCCCCAGCACCGATCCTCCGCCCGGTGGGGGGGGCTAGCAGCTGCGCCGCGCTCAGCTTTACCTGCGGATACGGCCGCAGAATGGCTGGGTCCATGGCCGCACATGCACACGTCAGCGGCCCGTGGTAGCTGCGCCGTACAGCATGGCGCCAGCCGCAAGAGGACCCGGCCTGCCAAAAACTGCCCCCCTGTAAGCTCCCTCGCTATCTCCGGAACACCCCCCACCAGTTCTTCCAGCTCCCGCCGAAGCCCTCCCTGCCAGCGGAACAGCTCCCTCTCTGACTGTGGCGGTGCTGGACACAGACCGCAGCCGCCACGCGAGGTCCCCGAAAGCTGTGAGGACACGTGTCCCACACCGTCGGGGACTTGGCCCATTGGGGACGGAGCATTGGGGAGGACATCAGGTGACGTCCTGTGGTGTACTCCTTTGGTGACCAACGGCATGCGGTGTACTCCTTTGGTTCTTGAAGGGGTGGAGCTTTGGAAAAATGGCATAGCTCCTGATTCCAGAGTAAAAATGGATTTTTCGGTGGAGCACCGAACGCAATTTTGGTGTCAGCAACTGGAGAACCCAGCCACTGATATCTATTTCTTATCTATAGTTTCCCTTGAGAACCTGGTGGATGCCCTTCAAACCACTGGAGTCCACATAATGAAAATGCTCCCAAAGAGTTCTTGGATAGGAAGGTCCAGGACGTTTACTAATGGCGATGAAGAAACAGAGATACTGTCCGACCAAACAACTGAACAGAGGTATATTCGGTATCTGTGAGGAGTCTGTGTGGGTTTCTTCCGGGTGCTCTGGTTTCCTCCCACAAGTCCAGAAAGACGTGCTTGTTAGGTAATTTGGACATTCTGAATTCTCCCTCTGTATCGGCGCCAGAATGTGCGACTAGGGGATTTTCGCAGTAACTTCATTGCAGGGTTAATGTAAGCCTACTTGTGACACTAATAAAGATTATTATTAATATGTCAGAGCAGAAAACTTCTAACTCGGAGGAGATAGGGAGTACTGCTCTAGGTGATTGTTTAATAATAAATCTATTATTATCTAATAATGTAGACAAGATTGGAAACTTAAACAATATTCTGTGTATAGCCAGCGTGTCTGTGTCTCAGAGCTGAGAGTGCTGGATTCGAGGAGAGTTGCTTCAGAGGTTGTCGGGGAGCATGCCCTCCATGCTTGATTCTTAAGTGAACGATCATATCCTGTCCCTGGGTCTCCTGTGGTCAGTAGGAAGAAGTCAACCCACAACATCATAAATTTTGCTGATGGAAATTGAGGACTTGTCAGAGGCCAAAATTGGAAGAGGTGAGAGACCTTGGAGATTTGAAATGGAGGCTGCAGAGAGAGGAAGGGGAGAGAGGTCATGGAAGGAGTTGAATGCATTTAATTCCATAGATTTACACTGTGTGGAAAATTTGTTTCCTTTTCTACTCATCTCAAGTAATATTCTGAGCATAGTAATTTTCCTTTCATCTTCCTTTAGGTTTAAAATACACAGCATTTCCCATGCCATTAATAATTCATTGCAAGATACTGCCACTGACTTATACTCCATTCTTTATTGACTATAGATCTGCAGTGTGTTACATTTGTTTTTCTTTCCTGGTACAATTCCCTGAGGGATAGTCTGTTCACTCCACTAATAAAAATAATAATCAAAATAATGGTCAACCACAGGGAAACTCCTTGGAGTGACTGACGGTTTAAGTGTTTATGAATAAGTAACATCCAGAATGGACAATTTAAATTGGTTCAGGGTCAAGTCAATGTGTAGAGGGAAGAGATCGAACAACACGGAGAGAAAACAGGCAGATGGATAGATCTGTGCAAATTCTTACTTTGTTGCTGAGGTTTTTGGTACAATTTATTTCATATGTTGGTCTGAAAATGAATTCTCTGTTGGCTTGCAAAGACTGTGGAGTTCTTTACATTGCTTATTTCAGGATAGTTGGCATAGTGGGCGAAATTCTCCGCACCCGCGGAAAGTCGGCAAACGGTCGTAAAAATCGGGACCGTTTTACGACGGTCGCGAAGGCTTCATTTCCCGACCGATTCACTTCCTGGAAATGGGCTAGCAGCGCGGCCGCGTCAATTACGTGCATGATGACGACGGAACGCGACGACAACACGAACCCGCCCATGTGACGCCGCCCGACGCCGTAAAAAGGCGCGGGCGACCACAGAATCTGTCGGGCAGGATGCCGGAGCCTAGGCGAGCTGCACTTCGCTTTATTGATGCAGACGTCGAGGCGCTGCTCGATGCCGTGGAGCAGAGGAGGGGCATCATCCGCCCGCGGAGAGGGCATCGCCAACCTGCCAGCACGGTACGCCAGGCCTAGCGTGACGTGGCTGCTGCCGTCAGTGCTGTGGGGCAGACCCCTCGCTCAGCAGAGCAGTGCCGAAAGAAGCTACATGACCTCACCAGGTCTGCCAGGGTAAGTGCCATGAGGGTGCCCCCTAGTCACAACCATCCCTCCCCCTTAACTGCCCGGGGGGGGGGGGGGGGGGGGGGGGGGGGGGGGGAGAGGGATTGGGGCAGAGTTATTTGAGGGTGGTTCACAAAGTTGTCACAGACCCAGCGCTCTGGCCCCGAGGAGAGATGCAATCATCTGATGACAACTTGCCCCCCCCCCAAACTGTGCCAGTATCAGAACGGACTTCTGAGACCGACCGTTTTGTAATGATCTACCTATGTTTCCTCCCCCAACAGGCCAAGGCCGGTCATAACCACCGTGAGCGGCACAAGACTGGAGGGGGTTCGCCCAACATGCACCCCCTCAGCACCTTTGAACAGAGGGCACTGGACCTTGTTGGGGGGTCTGCCACCCGCGATATCGCGCAATGCGAGGTTGGCGGAACTGCAGCAAGTGAGACAACCCTCCCTGACAAACACCCTCCCCCCCCCCCCCCCCATCCTCTGTCCCTTCACACACCCTGCCCACTGGGACACCTCCCCATCCTCTGTCCCTTCACACACCCTGCCCACTGGGACCGTCCAGCGGCCTGCCGAGCAAATCGAAATAACCCGTCTCATTCTCTTCCCTAGGACGTGATGCCGAACGACCAGGGCCGTCTGGCTGCAGACGGAGACACGAATCTGCCGCCACCTCACCCGGGGCCTCACAACAGAGGGTGCCCGATCAGCGGGCAGCCCTATCTGCCCCAACCCAATCTGCGGACCAGGACGCACAGAGGGTTCGAGGTCCACCACCACCACCAGAAATGGCCAGGGACAACCCTCCTGTCGCTGAGCGGCCCCACACCCTGGACGAGGACCTAACCATTGAGAGCGTCGGGCTTGCGGCACTGCTTTCTCCCACCACTTCCATCATCCCAGAGATACACACCCCGGCGGGCCTATTTAGTGATGAGTCTCCTGGGGCACAGTCTGGTTGGCACATCACAGATGAGCAGGTACAGCAGGTGGAGGTCGGAGCAACAGAGGGCCCGGACTCGCGGAGGCCAGACTAGGCCCAGGATGCAGCTGGCTCCCAGACGTTTTCGGAGTTCCTGGAGTTTCTCAACCCACCCGCACAGCCGATGCCTCAGGAAATCCAGGGAAACAATGACGGGATGAGGGCTTCCTTCCAGACTCTGCAGACGCTGTTAGAGGAGTCGATCCGCGTCCAAGAGCAGGGAGTGGTGCCGCTCATGGCAGAGACCCAGTCCGACACCGCACGGGTGGCATCCGCGGTGGAGGCAATGGGTCAGGTTATGCAAGACGTTGGGATTAATGTGCACGCGTCATCCTCGGCCCTGGACAGGGTTGCCCTCTCACAGGCAGCAATGTGCCAGAGCCAAACCGACATTGCCGGCGCCCTGCGGGCCATGGCCGAGTCTCAGCAGGTCATTGGCCAGTCGCAGCAGTCAGTCGCCGAGAGCATCAACCACCTGACACATGTGCTGGATGGCGTCGTGCACAATCAGGTTGAGATCGCACAGTCCCTGGCGGGAATGTCTAACTCCCTGGACTCCGTCTCTGCAAACCTTCGGATCCTGGTGGATACCGTTGCAGGCCTCCAGGACTGGCAGCGCCAGGTGTCGGTGGTGCGACGGGGAACCTCCCCGCTCGCACCTCTGTCCCAAAGTGAGGCCCGGGGGCCACCGGGCTCCCCGAGGGAGGAGGAGGTTTCGGGGCCCGTCCCATTAACTCCATCACGGGACGTCCCGGAATTCTCGGCCTCCCCCCGTCCCATCCCTGGTGCATCGGGTGGGCAGCAGGCAGAGCAGGGTGGCACAATGTCACCCGAGACGCCCGCAGAGCAGCCTGGCCCATCAAGGCCGGGTCGCCCCAGGAAACGCTTGGCCAAGGAGAAACGAGTCGAGGGGGGCGATTCGCAGCAATCCTCCTCCACTCCTGCTGTATCATCTGGGGATTCACTTAGACGTAGTGGTAGGGCCCGTAAGGCAACTAAGATAGACACTGAGTAAGTTGGCACGGGTGAAGGGCACAGTTTAGTTGTAGGGGTAGGGCACCTGTAAATAATTGTTAATATTAAACACACTGTTCCACCTTACTTGTAATACCGTGTGATTGTTCCACAGCCACAGGAATCGTGATGGTGACCGAGTGTCGCTGGGGGTGGCGGGTGGTGAAACCTCGGTGCCGGGTGTGCAGTCCCTGCCCCTACCCCCCTCCCACAGCTAGCCCACGCGGGCACGTGATGGAGTGTCAGTGACGAACTCAGCGGCCACCAAGGTGGATGGTTCAGCTATTGCCATGGGTCAGACTCTCTCTAACGATTCTGAGCTCACAGCTCTTCGCAGAGCGGGCTGTCATCATTCCACATGGCACTGATCACACCCGCTGACACAGCCATCAATGTTGTGCCATTCCGTCTGGACCCAGTGATAAGCGTCATGTCGAAGTGGAGCAGTGTACACTGAGGGGGGGGGGTTTGGTGGTGGCAGTTGTGTGGTGACCCTCTGCATGACTAGCGATGCAGGTGGTGGTTTGGTGTTCATCGGGGACGTCACATGCGATGCGTGAACCGTGCTGCCACCATGGCGTCGCGTGCCCGCCGTCCTTGCCGGGTCCGTCGTGCCGCCTCCTGGACATCACCAGCACCTGGGTCGTGTCTGCGTGCTGCGCCCGCCACTCCGCCAGCGTCCTCCTCCTCCTCCTCCTCCTCCTCCTCCTCCTCCTCCTCCTCCTCTGTGCTGGCACCACTGCCACTAGCTTCTCCCTCCGCCTCCTGCAACAGGTCATCTCCCCTCTGCATCGCGATGTTGTGCAGCGCACAGCAGACCACTACAATGCGAGCGACCCTTTCGGCCTGGTACTGCAGGGCCCCTCCGGAGCGGTCCAGGCACCTGAATCTCATCTTCAGGAGGCCAAGGCAGCGCTCCACCACACCCCTGGTTGCTGCATGGGCCTCGTTGTATCGTGTTTCCGCATTGGTCTGAGGCCTCCGTATCGGCGTCATCAGCCAAGACCTCAGCGGATAACCCCTGTCACCTAGCAACCAGCCCCTCAGCCGGGGGGGACGTCCCTCAAACATCGCAGGGATGAACGACTGCGCTAGTATGTAGGAGTCATGCACACTCCCTGGGAACCTTGCACAGACGTTCATGAACCTCATGTGGGGGTCGCATACCACCTGGACATTAATGGAGTATGTCCCCCTCCTGTTTGTGAACACGTCCCTGTCCACAGCAGGCGGGCGCATGGGGACGTGAACACAGTCGATTGACCCCTGAACCCTCGGTATCCCGGCCACACTGGCAAATCCACGGGCTCGTGAGTCTTGACTTGCTCGGTCCTCGGGAAAGGTGATGTAGCGATCGGCGATGGCATAGAGGGCGTCGGTCACATCCCGGATGCACCTGTGCACCGATGACTGGGAGATCCCAGAGACGTCCCCCGCTCGGAGACTGGAAGGAGCCGGTAGCATAGAAGTTCAGAGCGACCGTCACCTTGATGGCTACCGGGATCGCGTGTCCTCCCCCCGTTCCACGTGGGGCGAGGTGCGACAGGGGTTCGCAGATATGTATCACCGTCTGCCTACTCAGCCGGAGTCTTCTCCTGCAGGTGATGTCCGGCATTGTTAGGAAAGAGACCCGGACACGGTACACCCTCGGCTTGGTCGTCGCCTCTGACGCCGTGGCTGCACCCTCACTCTCTCCTCTTCCTCTTCCTCCTCCTCCTCCTCCTCCCCCCCCCCCCATGCTGCTCGACGACTGGCAACTCCTCGGCCCTTCCCTCTGCTGCTGCAGCTGGCCCTGCAGCCACTGCGGGTTGTGGGTGTGGATGCTGCTGCATCTCCAAATCCAGTAGAGCTGCCCCAACCACTGCGCAGAACATAGCCGTTCTGTTCCCATGCATCGTGCTAACCTACAGAAGGGTGGTGGGGGGCGGAGAAACGGGACATGTTAGACGGACGTTAGTCGACACCTCGGCAGCCGCCAGCCATGGGATACCAGTGTGTCCCGGTGGCCTGGTCGCGCTGCTGACACGCGGTCAGCCTAACCCCTGGTCACTTCCTGCATCCAACGGCCAGTAAACTATGTCCTCCTCACGGGTGCGTCAGTGGCCTGTGGCCGGAAGCCACAGGGGAACCAGCGGCCGTGTCCTCGTCACCTGCACACCATGGCATGGTGGCAGACATTTTGTTACGGGGTTGGACGGCTCACTCTCTACCTAAACCCCCCCCCCTCCGTCGCCCCCCACTGCCTCCCCCGTCTCCCCCACTGCCCCCTCCGTCTCCCCCACTGCCTCCTCCGTCTCCCCCACTGCCCCCTCCATCTCCCCCACTGCATCCTCCGTCTCCCCCACTGCCCCCTCCGTCTCCCCCACTGCCCCCTCCGTCTCCCCCACTGCCCCCACCGTCTCCCCCACTGCCCCCTCCGTCTCCCCCACTGCCCCCTCCGTCTCCCCCACTGCCCCCTCCGTCCCCCCCACCGCCCCCGTTCTGGACCCCCTCCCGTTCCCAGGGATGCCTTCCCCGTTGTGGCTGACTCGAGCGGTGCGCTGAGCGGTGCGCTGAGCGGTGCGCAGAGTGGTGCCCTGACCTCCTCCAAGCAGTCGTCAGCCAGGCCGACTGGTTGACGAATTTAAAAAGCAGGTGTGTTTCACGACGTCCAAACAGGGCGCCATGACGTCGGGACTTCGGCCCATCCGGGCCGGTGAATAGCGGGGGGGCTCTCAGTGGCGATTCTGGTCGTGTCAGGGGCGGGAAGGAGGCGTTTGTCGGGAAACGCGACTCCGACAATTTGCGGGGTTCGGAGAATAGCGGGAGGGCGTCGGAACAGCGTCGCCGTAAAAATTTCCGACGCCCGCTATTCTCCGACCCGTCGTGAGTCCGGAGAATCTCGCCCAGTGTTCTCAAAGACCACAAAATAGCTTGAACTGAAACAAAGCTATAAATTTATTAACATGACTAACTTGGATTCGATACATATCCCTGAAGAATACGCAGTTGATTAATAACATCTAAACTATACTCATCTAAAGCTAATCTCACTATTGGTTTAAACTATGATCTGCTCTCACTTACACTATCTGTACTTCTGGCTCTCACGAGCTAACTCCTGCACATACTCTCCCACAAGGCTTAGCCTCACTGTCTTGTATAGGTGCAACTGTAGCTCCCTCTAGTGGCTACTCTCGAAATTTTATTAACCCTTGCAATACTGACAGTTATGATAATACCACAAAGATAATACCCTGAATAACACAGCCTCCTACAGATGTATGGAAGCCTGTGGGATGGGTGGGTGGGGGGTGGGGGGTGGCGGGGGGGGGGGGGGGGGGTGGGGGGGGGGGACTGTGTTAAACTTAACTGAAAGAACACAGTTGCTGGACTCCAGATGTGGTCTGAGAGTAGTAAAAATGTTGGACAGTTTGTGATTTGAGCATTGCCGATGTGTTCATTAGAAAATTTTCACCTCATTGTTACGTGAATATTAACTGTTCATTTTACGAATAGAATAATAATAATCACTTATTGTCACGAGCAGGCTTCAATGAAGTTAATGTGAAAAGCCCCTAGTCACCACATTCCAGCGCCTGTTCAGGGCGGCCGATATGGGAATTGAACCCGCGCTGCTGGCCTTGATTCTGCATTACAAGCCAGCTGTTTAGCCCACTATTTATCCAGCCCCTGTTAACCTCTTTATAAGCCTCAGGATAAACAGTGAACACAATGTGAGGTTGAAACAAACATGATTATGTGATGGCATTAGTGACGATCTTTCAGGAATCACTGGAGGCAGGAAGGGTCCCAGAGGACTGGAAGGTGGCTAATGTAACTTAATTTAAGAAGGGAGGGAGGTAGAAGATGGGAAATTGTGAGCCTGACTTCGGTGATTGGTAAGATTTTAGAGTCTGTTATTAAAGATCTATCGTAAAATACTTGGAAGTGCATGGTAAAATACTCTCCTCTTTGAGGAGGTAACAAGGAAGTTAGACAAAGGAGAACCAGTGGACGTGATTTTTTTAGATTTACAGAAGGCTTTTGACAAGGTGCCGCATTGGAGACTGTCAAATAAGTTAAAAGCCCATGGTGTTAAGGGTAAAATCCTGGCATGAACAGAGGATTGGCTGACTGGCAGAAGGCAGAGAGTGGGGATAAAGGGGTCTTTTTCAGGATGGCAGATGGTGACTAGTGGTGTGGCTCAGGGGTCTGTGCTGGGATCACAACTTTTCATAATATACATTAATAATCTGGAAGAAGGTACTGAAGGTACTGTTGCTAAGTTTGCAGAAGATGCAAAGATCTGTAGAGTAGTATTGAGGAAGCAAGGGGGCTGCAGAAGAACTTAGACAGGCTAGGAGAGTGGGCGATGAAGTGGCAAATTAAATACAATGTGGATAAGTGTGAGGTTATGTACATTGGAAGGAGGAATTTAGGCATAGACTATTTTCTAAATGGGGAAATGCTTCGGAAATCAGAAGCACAAAGGGACTTGGGAGTCCTTGTTCATGATTTTCTTAACGTTAATGTGCAAGTTCAGTTGACAGTTAAGAAGGCAAATGCAATGTTAACATTCATGTCAAGAGGGCTAGAATACAAGACCAGGGATGTACTTCTGAGGCTGTATAAGGCTCTGGTCTGACCCCATTTAGAGTATTGTGAGCAGTTTTGGGCCCCGTATCTAAGGAAGGATGTGTTGGCCTTGGAAAGGGTCCAGAGGAGGGTCACAAGAATGATCCCTGGAATGAAGAATTTGTCGGATGAGGAACGTTTGAGGACTCTAGGTCTGTATTCGTTAGAGTTTAAAAGGATGAGAGGGGATCTTATTGGAACTTACAAGATACTGCAAGGCCTGGATACAGTGGACGTGGAGAGGATATTTCCACTTGTAGGAAAAACTAGAACCAGAGGACACCACCTCAGACTAAAGGGACGATCCTTTAAAACAGAGATGAGGAGGAATTTCTTCAGCCAGAGGGTGGTGAATCTGTGGAACTCTTTGCTGTAGAGGCCAATTAATTGTGAGTCTTTAAGACAGAGATAGATAGGTTCGTAATTAATAAGGGGATCAGGGGTTATGCGGAGAAAGCAGAAGAACGGGGATGAGAAAACATCAGCCATGATTGAACAGCGGAGCAGGCTCAATTGGCCGAGTGGCCTAATTCGGCTCCTATTTGGGGGTAATGTGGGGGTTGTTTAAGGAGCACTTGCTGCGAGTGCTGGATAGTTTTGTCCCACTTTGACAAGGAAGGAATGGTAAGATGAAGGAGCCTTGGATGTCAAGAGAAGTGGAGCTTCTTACATAAGGTTGAGGAAGCAAGGATCTGACTCGGCTCTAGAGGGTTACAAGGTAGCCAGGAAGGAACTCAAAAATGGACTGAGGAGAGCTAGAAAGGGGCATGAAAAAGCACTGGCAGGAAGGATTAGGGAATACCCCAGGCACTTATGTGAGAAATAAGAGGATGATCAGAGTGAGATTAGGGCCAATCAGGGATAGTGGATAGTGGAGGGAACTTGTGCCTGGAGTCTGAGGAAGTAGGGGAGGACCTAAATGAATACTTTACTTCAGTATTCACTAGAGAGAGGGACCTTGTTGCTCATGAGAACAGTGTGAACCAGGTTAATAGTCTCGAACAGGTTGATATTAAGAAGGAGGATGTGCAGGAAATTTTGAAAAACATCAGGATACATAAGTCCCCTGGGCCTGACGGGATATACCCAAGGTTACTACGGGAAGTGAGGGAGGAGATTGCTGCGCCGTTGGCGATGATCTTTGCGTCCTCATTCTCCACTGGAGTAGTACCGGATGATTGGAGGGAGGCGAATGTTGTTCACCTGTTCAAGAAAGGGAATAGGGAAATCCCTGGGAATTACAGACCCCTCAGTCTTACGTCTGTGGTGAGCAAAATATTGGAAAGGATTCTGAGAGATAGGATCTATGATCATTTAAAAAAACATAGTTTGATTAAAGATAGTCAGCATGGCTTTGTGAGGGGCAGGTCATGCCTCAAAAGCCTCATTGAATTCTTTGAGATGTGACGAGACACATTGATGAAGGTCGGGTAGTGGATGTGGTGCATATGGATTTCAGTAAGGTATTTGATAAGATTCGTCATGGTAGGCTCATTCAGAAAGTTAGGGGGCATGGGATACAGAGAAATTTGGCTGTCCTGAAACAGAATTGGCTGGCCGAAAGAAGACAGCAAGTGGTAGTGGATCGAACGTATTCCGCCTGGAGGTCAGTGACCAGTGGTGTCCCGCAAGGATCTGTTCTGGGACCTCTGGTTCTTTGCGGTTTTTATAATGACTTGGATGAGGAAGTGGAAGGGTGGGTTCATAAGTTTGCCGATGACACAAAGGTTGGGGCAGTTGTAGATAGTGTTGAGGGTTATTGCAGGTTACAACAGGACATTGACAGGATGTAGAGTTGGGCTGAGAAGTGACAGATGGAGTTCAACCTCGATAAATGTGAAGTGATTCATTTTGGAAGGTCGAATTTGAATGATGAATACAGGGTTAAAGGCAGGATTCTTGGAAGTGTGGAGGAAGAGAGAGATCTTGGGGTCCACATACACAGATCCCTCAAAGTTGACACCCAGGTTGATAAGGTTGTTAAGAAGGCGTATTCATTAACAGGGGGATTGAGTTTAAGAACCGTGAGGTTTTGCTGCAGCTTTATACAATCCCAGTTAGACCCCACTTGGAATATTGCGTCCAGTTCTGGTCGCCTCATTATAGGAAGGATGTGAATGCTTTGGAGAGGGTACATATTCCAACCTGATTCCGGCCTTGGATGACTGTTTGCACATTCTCCTCCTGTCGGTGTGGGTTTCCTGTTTCCTCCCACATTCCAAAGATGTGCAGGTTAGGTGGATTGGCTGTTCTAAAATTGCCCCTTCCTATCCAAAGATGTGCAGGTGAGGTGGGGGTTGTGGTGATAGGGTGGGAGAGTGGGCCGAGATAGCGTGTGCTTTCAGAGTGTCGGTGCAGACTTGATGGGCTGAATGGCCTCCTTCGACATGGTGGGGATTCTACGGATTCCAACTAATTGAGTGGCTAAGTGCTGAAAAATATGTTTGTGTGGCCACGAGGAAGGGAACCTCATCTGTACTTTAGGAGCAATGAAATCAGAAGAACAGAACGGTTTTACTACACCTCGTAATCAGTTAAAATGAGCTCCCCCCTCCCCCTCCCCCCCCTTCCCCCTAAAAAAGGAGGGCAACCACTTGAGGGGCAACCACCCAAGGGAATGATGTTGTCAAATTAAGAAAAGCATTGGCTTAACCCAATGCCTTTCTGGACAGCCAAAATGCACTGTCTAGGCAAATAGGTGGAATTTCAGAGAGCAAAGGAGGAGTCTCATAAGCCTTGTCCTCCATTGAATCGGAATCTTCAGCAAAACTGGGAAATGAACCTGAGAGGGGAAAATGTGGGAACCTGCCAGAGAGCCAGGGTTAATGGAGTCGCTGAGATATTTTCTTAGGATTTATTGATTTTGTGTTTACACATTCAGTTTTCACAAGGTTATATTTGGTACAAGTGCGAGCGACAGTAGTCCAACTGTTTAGACGGAGTGTTTGTCAACTTGTCAATATGAATAATTCAGAGAGTGTAATTAGCATTTTCAACTGATGTAATTGGCTCCTCTCTAATTAAATTGACAATATCCCACCACCACTCTTTAATGGTGCTCCAGTGAGAGAAAAGGAGTTTCAACAACAACTTGCTGTTTTGAGCTTTATCATCACTTAAATACTGAAGGGCAGTGTAATCTATACGTTAAGAAAGCGTAGATATATTTAACTCTCGGACTGCCAATAAATTACCCCCTGGATTGACCGGTTTTGGAAGTTTAGGCTCAGCTGAAAGAGACACCATTATTACCGGATCAGATGTTACTGGGCCAGCTGTTATAATGTGGCTCTGCCTATCTGCTCAGGTGGACATCTAAAGATTCTCTGGCATTATTCGAAGAAGAGCAGTACCCTGTGTCCTGGTCAATTTTTGTTTCTCAACCAATACCACTAAATTGGATTAACTGGTCATTTATTTACTAAAGGAGTGCTGTCGTGTTTGAGGTGACATCTTTTGGAGCAATTAAACAGGTGACTTGCCTACCCTCCCAAGCGGATGTCAAAGTTGCTTGGCATTTTTTGAAAGAATAGAGGAGTTCTCCTAATCAATGTCCTGCCAATATTTACCCACTAACATACACCAAAAAAAAGATGATCTTGCCATTACGATTTTGCAATTGATCTCATGAAATTGGAGTAGGGCCTCTGTCAGCACATGGCGATGACAGGGGAGCACAGTGATAGCACTGCTGCCTCACACTCTGGCCTTGCCTGTGCAGAGTTTGCACGGTCTTCCCCTGTCTGCGTGGGTTTCCTCCGGGTGCTCCGGTTTCCTCCCACAGTCCAAAGATGTGCAGGTTAGGTGGATTGGCCATGCTAAATTGCCCCTGAGTGTCCAGGAATGTTCAGGTTATGTGGGGTTAAGGGGAAAGGGCGGGGGAGTGGATCTAGGTAGGGTGCTATTCCAGGGTTGGTGCAGACTCAATGGGCCAAATGGCCTCTTTTATGAGTCACGGAGAGTCCACACCAAGTTGTATTAAAGAAACATAAGTTTATTTACAAGGCTCCCGGTAGATT
Organism: Scyliorhinus canicula; assembly: GCF_902713615.1. NCBI lineage: Eukaryota > Metazoa > Chordata > Chondrichthyes > Carcharhiniformes > Scyliorhinidae > Scyliorhinus > Scyliorhinus canicula. The sequence goes on along the minus strand of NC_052160.1, from coordinate 92,734,621 downwards.
CCAACTGGGTCTAATGGGCGGTGCCGATTTTGCCAACCTTATGTAGAATTTGGATAGGTTTACCCAACCCCCTTAACAAAGGAGCTTGTACTCCGTGAGGGACATGGCAAACACAATCATCCTCACCCCGTAAGTCCTGTGTGGTGGGTTATGACAGCCTCCCTCTGCTCTGTAGGGATTCTATGGATTCTTTGAAACTGGTTGTTCCCCCCTTGCAGGGCGATATGTCTTTGACAAGCTGAGGCGAGGGAGAAAGCAGAAAGGACATGTCGAGAACTTATGGTAGGATCCAAAGCTATAAATGGGGTAGCATGAAGCCCTTGAGGGTGGATAAAGGGCCAAGGAGAATTAGAAAACCCTAATCGGACTGGCTGGCAGCAGATCTGAGATGCCTCATGGAGAGAGAGAGAGAGACAGAGGGAGAGAGAGAGAGAGAGAGAGAGAGACTGCAACCTGGAGCCTTGTATCTTAAACCTTTGTGCAGTCTGTGTGCTTAAATTGCATATTACATTTTGGTCTCAGAAATGGGATTCCACAGTACAGCTATAGAATCATGGTGGACAAACTGGAAAGGGGCCTGACCAAGTTGGAACAGATAGTGAAAGAACTGAAGCTGGCCCAGTCAGTGAGGGAACCTGAAGTAGTTACAGGATGAAGCTGAGCATCAAAGTATTAACCAGGAAGCCACTTTCAATGCGACTTATTTTAACAAAGCAGGAGAAGGACAGAATACCCCATCATGGATACTCTACCTGACAATGGACAGATTAGGGGACAGGAGACATCAAATGACCTGGTGGTTGAGGACTGGACCGAGGGCGCACAGCTGGTCACGGCACCCAGGGGTCTCGATGAGAGGGGGCAGGCAGGATTCTTGATGGAATATTTGTGTGGGAAAGCTAGGGAGAGGTGCCGATGTTCAAAGAAGTCAGTGGAGGATTAGTGTGATGCTGGCACAGGTTCTTGGAGACCGCAGTAGCCTATCACAGCTGCAACAGAGGTATTAGGGGTACTAGCTGTTATATTACTTTACATAATATATATATATATATTACTCTTTGAACCAGCCGAGTTGATGAAATAAACAATAGTCTTCTTTTAAAGATGAACTAATTTAATGAATAATATGAATAATGCTTTGTCAGTCCTTTGTACTTAATACTCAGCTAGTAAAAGAAATAAACTACAATAAAGATAACCAACTAATTATACAATGTAATATTGAAATAACTTATATCTTCTCTCTCTCTAGCTATTCTATGTCTTGTTTGTTCACTCTCCTGATGCACACTATCTCAGAAAGAGCAGGAAATTCATTCTTATACCATCTGATAGTGAGACATCTAGTGTTGAATTGACTGCACTACATTTATATACAATTATCATGTATATTAATATACAGAGATTACACCAAAGGAGAGGACCTAGTCCCTGTATCCCTGGAGCTGGTAAAGTTGTTGGACCATATTGTCCTCCTGGATCGCTCCTTCAAATTGAACAAGGACATGGAGCTGAAAAATCACCTAGCTTAAATGGATGAAGATGTCAGGAGGGATTTGAGGACACTTAACAGTGATAAACTCTGGCTATCTTTCTTGGCCACGCAAGATTACATCATCCGGATCACAGGGATAGATGGGACTCCTAAGATCAGGAAAGAGGCTAACATCAAGGAGGTGGATGGGGTTGGAGGCCACAGGCTGAAGCGCCTGGTAGAACAGAGTTCTGCATAACAAGAGCAAATCCAACCCATGCTGTCCTATCTCACCCAAAGGATACCCAAAGAGTTGCTGGAATTGAAACGGGGTTGGTCACTTCCAGTGAGACTGCCCTCAATAACCACAAACACCACAGACATAAAGCAGGGCCACCTCGTCCAGCACAACTCTGTTTCCGGTCCCTCAGCTGAGGTGACACAGGGCTGGCAGAGATAATGGCAGATCTGAGATCCTCAGCTGGAAGTCTGAACCTGGATGGCAACCCACTTTTGCCAGTTTAGAGAAGATTGCCGCTGATGACATGCCTACACCTCAAGCAAATGGTAGCATTTCTACCCCTGATAAATTACAGATTTATTGATTTACTGATTGCTTCATTGATTTATTTGGGACCCTTAAAAATTGATGCAGTATAATTTTTAAGTTCAGTACTTAAACTGAACTCAGTACTTCCATACTCAGGGGCTGGTTTAGCACAGTGGGCTAAACAACTGGCATGTAATGCAGAACAAGACCAGCAGCACGGGTTCAATTCCCGTACTGGCCTCCCCGAAGAGGCGCCGGAATGTGGCGACGATGGGCTTTTCACCGTAACTTTATTGAAGCCTGCTTGTGACAATAAGCTATTATTATTATGAGACAGAAAATGGAATATCCACAAAGCCAAAGTCATGGTTTCAGATCAAACAATATGCAAATTGCTGCACAAAGCTAACATTTTTTCAAAAGACACTTTCACAAAGCCTTTGTAACGAATAGACTATTGTTGCACAATACATTTAGTAATAAAAATGTATCAAAAGCAAAGTTAGCACAAGCACCTTGGGCAGGTTTCTCCATCTGGTGTGGCACACCATTGGGATTCTCCATTTCGCCGGCTGGTCAATGGGGTTTCCAATTGTGGGGCAGCCCCACGCCGTCGGGAAATCCCCGGGCTGCTGGCAAAATGAAGAATCCCGATGGCGGAGAATTCAGTCCCTTCTCTTTGTAGAAATGACAAACATGCGGCAGATGCACATAGACATTTAATTAATTTGATGGGCATTAGTGAATTTTAAGTAATGACCAATGCCTGGATTACAAATCATGTTCTAAGTGACAGACAGTTGTTTGAATAAATCAGAAAGCCTCAGCTGAGAATTAGAACCAGTGAAAGAAAATAAGGGGCTAAACCATAGATACAAATTCTCTTAAGAATGTGATCTGTATGATTGATTAGAATAAGAATTTTAGCCTTCTGAGATTCTTGCAGCATTCGTGAAAACTACTTTTAAAAAGCCTGTAGTTGAAATGACTTGTATTTCGTAGCTTTTTCTGAAATTACAATTATTTTGAAACCTGTTCTTTCACCCTTCAATATCTCAAGCACTTTTCAATGTACTCACAAAAGTTTTTCGATCACATTTTGTGCAAATGTAACAAGTGAATTATTGAAAATGAAGAGTGCTTTGTGTATCTCTTCAACCGGACTGAGTGCCTGATCCTGCTTAAGAGATAAGAGTACCTTTCAACCCCAGACCTCTGCGAGAGTTGTCAAAGTACCACCAATGTTTTTATGCGAGAGATCGAAACCCAATCCAGGGGTACAGCCAGGTACAGTTTTTCCTCTGCCATCCATCTGAATAGTGGACCTTAGGCAGCATGACAACATCGGGTGATTTCAGTTCCACAGGAAGACGAAACATTCACCGACCCGACATTGACTACTGAAGGAATCCAAATGAGCAGGAAAACTGCTGAGATGTTGGAAGTGGATCTGGGAGGAGAGTGGAGTTCTCTATTGACTGATTCTTGACAACAGGGGAGAGGTGAAGCAACTCCTCCTGTCCGGCAATGTTCATCATCATGTATTAACCACTGTCGTATCTGAGTTTGCTGCAAAGAGACAAGGTATGAAAGTGCCCACACTCTGGCTTTCTTGCAAACGCGATGAGAGATTTTATTTGGAAAAGTTGCTGATGTACCATCAATAACGACAGAAGATGAGTTGAGAGTGAAACTGTGGCTTTAATTAGCTTAAAGATACCGGCAGCCGGCCCCATACTGAAGGCAGGGCCGAAGATTGGCCACCTTTATACCTGAGCCCAAGGGGAGGAGCCACAGGCGGAGCCAGCAGGGGCAAGCCCAGGATGCTACATACAGCAGGTATAATACAATACAGTTGTTTACCACATTCACTCCCTGTTATAAAGGAGTCTGGCAGGGGTGAAGTGGACGGTTGAATTATATTACGAGTCTGTCGGGGGCTTTGACTTTCCGCTGTGATCGCCGCAGTCCTGGCTGTGGTGTGGACACTGGTGTTAGATGAAGTGTTGAGGCCTGCGTGTCGCCTTCTGCGTCACCAAGTAGATGAGTGCCTGGCGACGGACCCTGAGGCTCTGGCGTGCCATGCACTGGGAGTAGTGAAGTATGCCATGGCCCTGGTGCACCATGGGTAGCAATGGAGAGAGAAGGTGTAGGGTCGGGGGTAGTGGTGATGGTCGCTGGGGAACCTGCGGGTGCCAAATCCCGAAGGGAGACTGTGTCCTCCCACCCATCATGGTGTGTCACGTTGGCATATTGGGGGTTAGCATGGAGGAGACGGACCCTTTCGACCAGGGGATCCGACTTATGACTCCTCACATGCTTCCGGAGGAGGACGGGCTCTGGGACCGTCAGCCAGGATGGGAGCAAGACCCCTGCGGTGGACTTCCTGGGGAAGATAAACATTCTCTCATGAGGGGTCACATTGCTGGCAATACACAGGAGCGACCGGATGGAGTGGAGCACATCGGGAAGGACCTCCTGCCAGCGGGAGACAGGGAGACTTCTAGACCATAGGGCAAGAAGGACAGTCTTCCAGACCATCGCGTTCCCCTTCTCCACCTGTCTGTTCCCCCGGGGGTTGTAGCTGGCAGTCCTGCTTGAGGCTATGCCCTTGCTAAGCAGGTACTAACGTAGCTCATCACTCATGAAGGAGGAACCCAGATCACTATGGATGGAGTTGGGGAAACCGAACAAGGTGAAGAGGCCGTGCAGGGCCTTGATGACTGTGGCAGAGGTCATGTCAGGGCAAGGGATGGCGCAAAGAAAACGTGAGTACTCATCAATGATGTTGAGGAAGTACACGTTATGGTCAGTGGAGGGGAGGGGCCCTTTGAAATCGACACTGAGGCTCTCAAAGGGGCGGGAGGCCTTTACCAGGTGTGCTCTGTCTGGCCGATAGAAGTGTGGTTTGCACTCTGAGCAAACCTGGCAGCCCCTGGTCATGGTCCTGACCTCCTCGATGGAGTAAGGCAGGTTGCGGGCCTTGATAAAGTGGAAAAACCGGGTGACCCCTGGGTGACAGAGGTCATTGTGGAGGGCCCGAAGTCGGTCTACTTGTGCGCAGGCACATATACCGCGGGATAGGGCATCTGGGGGCTCATTGATCTTCCCAGGTCGATTCAAGATATCATAATTATAGGTGGAGAGTTTGATCCTCCACCTTAGGATCTTGTCATTCTTGATCTTGCCCCGCTGTGTGTTATTGAACATGAAGGCCACCGACCATTGGTCAGTGAGGAGAGCGAAATGCCTTCCGGTCAGGTAATGCCTCCAATGTCGTACAGCTTCTACAATGGCTTGAGCTTCCTTTTCAACAGAGGTGTGTCGAATTTTGGAGCTCTGGAGGGTACGGGAGAAGAAAGCCACGGGCCTGCCCGCCTGGTTGAGGATAGCGGCCAGGGCAAAGTCAGACGCATCGCTCTCCACCTGGAACGGGATGGACTCGTCTACTGCGTGCATTGTGGCCTTGGCAATATCTGCTTTGATGCGGTTGAAGGCCAGGCAGGCCTCAGCCGTCAGGGGAAAAAGGGTGGATTTAATGAGTGGACGGGCCTTGTCCGCATAATTGGGGACCCACTGGGCATAGTAGGAAAAGAACCCCAAGTATCTCTTCAGGGCCTTGAGGCAGTGGGGAAGGGGAAGTTCCAGAAGGGGGTGCATGCGGTCAGGGTCGGGCCCTAGGACTCCGTTTTCCATAACGTAGCCAAGGATAGCTAGGCGGGTTGTGTGGAAAACGCATTTCTCCTTATTGTAGGTGAGGTTAAGGAGCTTGGTGGTGTGGAGGAATTTTTGGAGGTTAGCGTCATGGTTCTGCTGGTCATGGCCACAGATGGTGACATTATCCAGACACGGGAACGTGGCCCGCAGCTCATATTGGTCAACCATTCGGTCCATCTCCCGTTGGAAGACCGATACCCCATTGGTGATGCCAAAGGAGTCCCTGAGGAAGTGATAGAGGTGGCCATCTGCCTCGAAGGCAGTGTATTGGCGGTCCTCCGGGCAGATAGGGAGCTGGTGGTACGCGGACTTCAGATCAATGGTGGAGAAGATTTGGTACTGCGCAATCTGATTGATCATGTCAGGGAGGGGGTACGCATCAAGCTGCATGTACGGGTTGATAGTCTGACTGCAGTCAATGACCAACCGGTGCTTCTCCCTGTCTTGACGACCACCACTTGAGCTCTCCAGGGGCTAGTACTGGCCTCTATGATCCCTTCTCGCAGTAGTCGCTGGACCTCCGATCTGACAAAGGCCTTGTCCCGAGCACTGTATTATCTGCTCTTAGTGTCGACGGGCTTAAAGTCCGGGGTAAGGCTAGTGAAGAGTGGGGGCGGGGCGACCTTAAGGGTCGAGGGGCTACAGACGGTGGGGGTGGGGGGGGATGGGGGGGGGGGGGGGCAGGGGTCCATTGAACTCCAAGGTAACACTTTTGAGATGGCACTGGAAATCAGGTCCCAGTAGCACGGCAGCGCAGAGTTGTTGGAGGACGTAGAGATTGAAGATTTTGTACTCAGTGCCCCGTACTGTAAGGGTTGCAACACAGTACCCATGGACTTCCATGGTATGCGATTCGGAAGCCCGGGAGATTTTCTGGGTCGCGGGTAAGATTGGGAGTGAGCAGCGCTGTACCGTATCTGGATGAATGAAACTCTCTGTGCTCCCGGAGTCGAAAAGGCAGGTCGTCTCGTAGCCGTTGATCCGGATGGCCATCATGGATTTGGCGAGGTGATGCGGTCGAGTCTGTTCGTGGGTGATGGAGGTGAGCTGTAGAAGGTGGGCGGGCTGATCGAGGGTAGCAGAGGCCAGTTTACGATCGGGTTAGCAGGGGGTCCGGGAGGCGGCGGTGTGATTCAAAGATGGCGGCCCCCAGGGGTCGCACGTGGCGAGTGGCGGTGAAGATGGCCGCCTCCACGGGCTACACGCAGCTGGGTTTAAAAACAGGACGGGCCTGGCAGACTTTAGCAAATTGGCCCTTCTTTCCGCACCCATTGTAGGTCGCGCTCCTTGCTGAGCAGGGTTGTCTGGGGTGCTTACCCTGGCCACAGAAGTAGCACTTTGGGGCTCCGGAATTGGCAGGTTGCTGCGCGGCACAGGCTTGCGGCACCCCTGGGTCGGGTGATGGCGGCGCCCACGACGTCCACGAGGGTGCCGCGTGGTCGGTGGCGGAGGCATCCATATTGTGGAGGGCCACAGCTAACGAGTCCGAAAGCTGTACTGTCTCTTGGAGGTCGAGTGTACCCCTTTCTAGTAGGCCCTGGCGGGTGTAATTTGACTTTATGCCTGCGACATAGGCAACCCGGCTCAACAACTCTGTGTGCTCGACAACCGATACCACCTTACAATTGCAGTTCCGGCCTAGTACCCGCAATGTGTGCAGAAATTCAGCTTGCGATTCTCCGGGGCGCTGTCGCCTCGTGGCAAGGAGATGCCTTGCGTACACCTCGTTGACTTTCCTGACATACTGTCCTTTCAACAGCATTATCGCATCTGCGTATGAGGCAGCGTCCCTGATAATAAGCTATACTTGCGGGCTCACCCAGGAGTTGAGAATTCGCAGCTTGTGGGTCTCGACGACGACGATGGCAGAGGATTCGATGTAGGATTCGAAGCAGTGTAGCCAGTGTTCGAACGTGGTAGCGGCATCGGCTGCTTGGGGGTCCAGCTCCAGGTAATCAGGTTTGAGTGATTGGTCCATCTTAAAACTTTAAGCTAATTAAATTGATGTACCATCAATAACGACAGAAGATGAGTTGAGAGTGAAACTGTGGCTTTAATTAGCTTAAAGATACCAGCTGGCAGACGGCCCCATACTGAAGGCAAGGCCGAAGGTTGGCCACCTTTATACCGAAGCCCGAGGGGAGGAGGCACAGGCGGAGCCAGCAGGGGCAAGCTCAGGCATGTTACATACAGCAGGTATAATACAATCTAGTGGTTTACCACAGTTGCTCATACAATCTAAGATGAAGAGCTGACTGCCGCCGCAAAAGCTCTGTTGTCGCCATTACAGATTATGTGATGCTTCACCAGCATGGCTGTATTCTCTGATATATAACACCCCTCCCCCTTTATTTCTTTAGTACAATGACTTAACATTTATACAGTAGATCCACTTATGCATATATACATATATATGTATACAACCCGATAAGACTCAGGTGGACATCTATTCCTTTTTGGTTGAATTCGATGTTCTGGAACCTGGCTACTCAAGAACCTTGGAAGTGTCCATTATTCCTTCACTAGCTGATACTTCCTTGGAATTTACTCCAGCATCTTTCTCTATCGGCACTGGAAAGTTCTTGTGTATCTCTGAATTTATGATGAAATCACAGGTACAATATCTACGAATGTTAAATACTGGATGTTGGCGAAACGTTCTTCAGGTCCTTGCTTGACTTGTAACAGCAATCTTGGCAAAGCATTTGCATGTTGCTCTGATATACAATATTGGATATCATACCTGTACACTGACAATATCTGTACCATTCTTTTGTTGCCGCAAAGAGCGAAGGTCTGGAGGTGCCCACACTCAGTATTCCTGTAAAACACGACAAGAGGTACATCAGGGGTATTGCTCATGCAAACAAGATGGTGATCTGCTCAAAGCACCTGCAAACACTGACCTCACTACACATCACATGACGCATAACCGGCAAGAATGTATTCCCAGATACATAACAATATCAAAGACTCTCTTTGTAACCGACTCTCTGATAAAGAAGGAATACCTTTCTGCGGCATGAAGATTGTTGTCAAGGGTGGGTGATACGTCAAAAGAGTAAAGTGATGGCCATAAAGGTAGTGGTAAAACTTTCGTACCCCGAGAATGATGCTCAAAGCCTCTTTTTTTAGCTGAGCGTAATTTGTTTCTACATCAGTAAGAATTTGTGAAGCAAATTCTATCGGTCGTTTCTCTCCTAAGCCTATAATGTGCGAGACAACTGCACCAACCCCTTAGGGCGATACATCACAAGCAAGTTGTAACTTCAGCTGTAGTGAACCAACAGCTCTGACTTCTTTTATCTCAGAATCTGCACTTTCGCATTCTTCTGACCAGTGCCATGCCTGTTCGTCACGTAACAAGGTCTGTAAAGGCTTTAATCATGTTGCAAATTTCAGCACGAATTGATGGTAATAATTGACCATTCCTAAAACCTACCTTCGCTGTGTAATGCTTTGAGGACGTGGTGCAGCATGTTTGTATCACGGATGGGGTGCAGGCGAGGGTGGGGTAAGTCAGTTGTGGGGGGAAGAGGTGGGTGGCCGGGAGGATAAGTGGGGGCACAGACGGTGCTTTGAGGGTGGGCTGCGGGCATTTTTGTAGTGATCTCTGTTGCCAGACTGTGACCTCCAGATAGCCGTCATCAACCACAACCATATCGGATAGCCCCTGTCGCCAAGCAGCGAACACCCAGCTGGAAGAGGCCAGAAACCATCGAGTGTGCCAGGATGAAGGCGTCATGCACAATGCCCAAGTATCATGCGCAGCCATACATGATGCGCAGCTGATGGTCACATATCAGCTGCACATTCATTGAGTGTACCCCTTTTGTTTTGTGTCAGCGGCCCGTCATCTGTGGGTGCCCATACGGCGACATGCATCTGGTCGATCACCCCTTGGACCCGGGGCATCCCAGTGATTGGCTCGGTCCACATTGAAGTGGATGTATTGTACCGACTGGGCATATAGGGCCTCCGTGATGGCATGGATGCACATGTGCACCGAGGTCTAAGAGATCCCAGACAGGTCCCCAGGCAGCGCCTGGAAGGATCCCGTGGTGTAAAGGTTCAGGGTTACCATCACACTGACGGCCACCGGGAGAGGGTGTCCTCCCTCGTTACCCCACGGTACCAGGTGCACCATGATCTGGCAGATATGTCGCACTGTCCCCCCTGCTCAGCCAGAGTGTTCAACGGCATGCCTGGTCCGGCAGCTCCCCGAATGACAGACGCTGCCGGTACACACGAGGCCTCATTTTGGCACCTCCTCTTCCTCCTCGGCCTGTTGGGTGGCTGGCTCTCCATCCTGGCTGGCTACCTCCTGTTCCTCTGGGGCACGCTCTGCTGCAGCCTATTCTGATGTAGCAGCTTCCTCCTCGACGAGCAGCTCCAGCTCATACAGCACACGGCATTCCCCAGAGCTGTGGCGACTGGGTGGAAGGCCACCATTTCTGGTTGAACTCCAATATGCATTGGCTGCAGGGGGGGAAAGGGTGACATGTTAGCATGGTGCGTATCCCCGTGCCCAACCAGGTTCAACGAGCCACATGGTGGCCCCAGTTGGCACTGTGGACTCTGCCCCCGCATGTTCTCCCCCTCCTCTCTGCAGCCCTGATACCATCAGTGCTGCCAGGGGTACTGATGGCTGGCGCTGCCCTTGCCTGTGGTATGCGTCGTGGCCCCCATCTGCGCCTCCCCTGTCGTTACTGTGTGCATTATGGGTTGGTGGGGTGGGGGTACCCATATGGCCGGTGTCACTCTGCAGAACCAGGGTACATGGTCAGTAGAGTGCGCAGCAAGATGGTTGCCTTGCAGCCTGCAGCAATGGCAGTCCTCCGTGCCTGGGCACCGTCGCAGACCCATGGGGTTCATTGCGGCCCCACATCCTTACTCCCGGCACCACCCCCCGCCGCACCCTGCCAGCCTGGTCAGTGTCAGGATCTCTCTGTATCCGACCTCCTCTCTCTCACTCATTAGATAAGGCGCCTGTTTCATGATTTTTAAAAGCACAAGTGAACCTTACCATCGGGAATGCGTCCCGATGGTAGCGGAGATTCATGAAAGCCTCGGAGAATACCGGGTCAGGTCTGCTAATGATTTGCCAATGGTGTGGAATGCATTGATGCTGCTGCACCAGAGAATTGCAATTTTGCGTGAAACCAGCTCCCGGCACGATGTTGGCATCAAAACCGATTCTCGGTCCAATTGCGTTTCCCGATTCCGGCGTCAGCCGACGGAGAATCCTGCTCAGAATGTTTTCTTTTTATCTGACTGTGGTTTTACCTTTTCCTGAGGAGTGGCCTGTACAAATTTGGAAGACTTCTGAATCCCCGTCTCCGCAGCCCATTCAGCTTCGTCACATACACGGACCCTGTAACCCAAGATTCTACCCTCTTTAACAGCAAGCAAGTTTTGGAACTGTTGTTCTTCTTTACTCACCCAACGTGTACGTGTAAGAGTCCAGTCCAGAGAACCTTTCTCCGCTCTCGACGCCTTTTCCACCAAATTAGTGAAGAATTTTTTTTTGTTCAGCAATTCTGTTTCTTGCCTCAATCCTCTTTGCCAGTTTCCTCTTTCTCTTATATCTCTTATATCCTTGAGTTTGCCACAATGAGAAAAGGTACGGAGGTGCCCACTCTCTGGATTCTTACAAACACGATGAGAGGTTTTAAGAGGAGACACTGCTCAGAGAAATGAAGCTGAAGAACTGCAAACACGTGCAAAACACTTTGCTGACATCACAACAGATCATGTGACGTTCTACCAGGAGCGATGTATTTTTAGAATTAGAATTAGAATTAGAATAGTACAGCACAGAACAGGCCCTTCGGCCCTCGATGTTGTACTGAGCAATGATCACCCTACTCAAGCCCACGTATCCACCCTACACCGGTAACCCAACAACCCCCATTAACCTTATTATTTTATTTTTTTTTAGGACACTAAGGGCAATTTAGCCTGGCCAATCCACCTAACCCGCACATCTTTGGACTATGGGAGGAAACCGGAGCACCCGGAGGAAACCCACGCACACACGGGGAGGACGTGCAGACTCCGCACAGACAGTGACCCAGCCGGGAATTGAACCTGGGACCCTGGAGCTGTGAAGCATTGATGCTAACCACCATGCTACCGTGCTGCCCACAACAACCATGTTTCAAGATCAGGTCTGAGTGTCAGACAAGACCGCCTCACTGTCAAATGGTGGCATGACTGGCTGAAGATATTGCTGATTATTGAAGCGTACTTTGGCAAAAGCTGGAAGCAGCCTGACACCAGTGATCTCACCCATGATGTTGATCGAGCCATTATCAGAGGGGAGTTGCTCAATGCCAGAAGTCTGGTGGATGATGTGGGCACCAAGCAGTCCACTTAACGGCTTAGCAGAACCTGGAGCTGCTGCCAGAGGTATCCTGGGTAAAGAGGAGTTGGTTAGTGATGGGAGATATGGAGGTGTAAGTGCCAGGGCTTCCAGGGTGCATCCAGTGTGAGGAGGTTGACTACAGTGCTGGAGAGAGGTTCAGAGATATCAGGCAGGGAGGCTGCAACTGGAACCACCATTGCTGCTTATTGTACCATTCCTGGAGACATGGTCAATCTAGACCCCGACATGCCTGACCCATCACGAAGCCTGTGTGCCACTGAAAGTGCCAGTTCGGAAGACGGACATGTGGCATTATCAGAACTATCAGAACTGCAAATGCTAAGGAAGTTCGAGAGTAGCCAGTAGAGGGAGCTACAGCGACAACTATATAAGGCAGTGATCCTAAACCTTGTGGGAGAGTATGCACAGGAGGTAGCTAGTGAGAGTCAGAAGTACAGATAGTGTAAGTGAGTACAGATCATAATTTAAACCAGTGATAAGGGGCGCAATTCTCCGACCCCCACGCCGGGTGGGAGAATCGTGGGCAATTCCCGCCATGCCGCCCTGGCACCCGCACACGATTCTCCCACCCCCCCCAAAACCGGCGTGCTGCGTTTCACGACAGGCCGCTCGGAGAATCGCCGCTCGCCGTTTGTAGCAGGCAAGCGGCGATTCTCCGGCCTGGATGGGCCGAGTGGCCTGCCCAATCCAACGGGTTCACGCCGGCGCCAACCACACCTGGTCGCTGCCGGCGTGAACAGCGCGCGAACACTGCGTGTGCAGCCTGTGGGGGGGGGGGGGTGGGAAGGATCGAGCACCAGGGGGGCGCTCAGTTGGGGCCTGGCCCGCGATCGGTGCCCACCGATCGGCGGCCCGGCGTCTCTACAGGACGCACTCGTTTCCTCCACCGCCCCGCAAGATCAATCCCCCATGTCTTGCGGGGCGCCCGCGGGGAGGACAGCAACCGCACGTGCGCGGGTTGGCGCCGGCCAACCTGCGCATGCACAGCTGACGTCATTCACGCGACGCTGGCCGCGTAATTTACGTGGCACCGCTTTCACACGGTTTTCACTCCGGTTTTCACTCCGGTGCTGGCACTTAGGGCGGAATTCTCCGCTCCCCGCGCCGGGTGGGAGAATCGCGGGAGGGCCGGCTGACTCACGACACGCTCCCCTGGCGCCCCCCGCGATTCTCCCACCCCCCCCCCGTTCGGAAGAATCGCCGCACGCCGTTTTTCACGGCGACCGGCGATTCTCCGGCCCGGATGGGCCAAGCGGCCTGACGTTCCCGACCGGTTTACGACGGTGGCAACCACACCTGGTCATTGCCGCCGTGAACATGGGCGCCAAAGTGCCGTTTGAAGCTTGTGGGTGGCGGAGAGGGGAGTGAGCACCACGGGCGTGCTCGGGAGGGGACTGGCCCGCAATCGGTGCCCACCGATCGTTGGGCCGGCGTCTCAAAGCGACGCACTCTTTCCCCTCCGCCGCCCCGCAAGATCAAGCCGCCACATCTTGCGGGGCAGCGGAGGGGAAGACGGCAACCGCGCATGCGCGAGTTTGAGCCGTCAGTCGGCGTGACGTCAGCCGCGCATGCGCGGGTTGGAGCCGGCCAACCTGCGCATGTGCGGCTGACGTCACATAAGCGCCGGCGTCGCATCATTCTCGGCGCGCCACCTTGACGCAAGCGTCAAGGCCGGGCGGCCAAGAGTTATGGAGCGCCGTTCCTACCCGGGTGGGGGTGAAAAAGGTGAGAGGAGCGGCCACCGAGGCCGTTCACGGCGGCCTTCCCGATTTATCGCGGGAGCGGAGAATTCCGCCCTTAGTCTCCCGATGGGAGAATTTCGCCCAAGATTAGCTTTAGATGAGTGTAGTTTAGATGTTATTAAACAACTCTGTATTCTTTAGGAGTACGTGTCGAATCCAAGTTTGTAGTGTTTAGTAAATTTGTAGCTTTGTTAAGTTAAAGCTATTTTGAGGTCTTTATGAACAGTATGCCAACCATCCTGAAATAAGCAACACAAAGAACAACGCAGGTATGAGAAGTTCATCTCAAGCAAATGCTGGAGATCATGCCAGCCTATACCATTTATCCAGATCAGTGATGCATGAAGGGAATGCTGCCACCAATGCAGATTTGAATATTCTAGCTGTTTTATCTCATTCAAAACTGTTGATTGCACTGTTGCCAGGCTGGCAATTCTCAAGCAGGAAAGTGTGCAGCAGGTGGCAATGGTGGGGGAGAGTACCGAGCAGGGGAACTAGTCAAGCCCTGGGCCACTCCCTGCAGGAGCAGTGTCTTTGACAAGCTGAATCGAAGGATAAACCTGCAAGGGCAAGCTTAGGATTTGTAAATGGAAGCATGGCAGGAGTCAAGGCCATAAATCGGGCAGCTTGAGGCCCCTGGGAGTGATTAAAGAGCCAGGAAGGGGAAATGGATATGCTTGTCAGACTGACAGGCCGCACTTATAGTCTGAGAAGCCTCATGGAATGAGAGGAGAGCAGGACTGGAGCAGCAGAGCCAGTGTTGTGAGTCACTCACTTGAGGAACCAAAGCCCTAAATAGGACAGGGACCTGGAGCATCAGTGATGAATAATCCCTGTAGATAGTTTGTTTCTTGGAGGTCTGCATTGACTTGAGTGTTTATACCAGGGGTGGGCAAACTTTTCCGTGCAAGGGCCACATTCAGAAATTCACAATTTTAAAGAGCCGCATAGTATATTAATTAATAGTCCCGGTTGTAACCAATTAGCGTGCGGCATATACCTCAGCGCTTCCCCCGGCGGCATCCTGCATTTAGCCCTCTTTTTCTCAACTTTTCAAAAATGGCGCTTCACCCGGTTATGATTCTGGGCGCCTCATATAGAACATAGAACAGTACAGCACAGAACAGGCCCTTCGGCCCTCAATGTTGTGCCGAGCAATGATCACCCTACTCAAGTCAACGTATCCACCCTATACCAGTAACCCAACAGCCCCCCCCCCCCTCCATTAACATTATAAAAAAAAATATTTAAAAAAATATATATTTAAAAAAAAAAATTTTTATGACTTGATCTTGGTGGGCCGCATAAAGACCTTTGGCGGGCCGCATGCGGCCCACGGGCCGTAGTTTGCCCACCCCTGGTTTGATACTGGTGGAATAACATAGCTTTAAATTGAGGGGTGATAGATATAGGACAGATATCAGAGGCAGTTTCTTTACTCAGAGAGTAGTAGGGGTGTGGAACGCCCTGCCTGCAACAGTAGTAGACTCGCCAACTTTAAGGGCATTTAAGTGGTCACTGGATAGACATATGGATGAAAATGGAATAGTGTAGGTCAGATCGGCTTCAGATGGTTTCACAGGTCGGCGCAACATCGAGGGCCGAAGGGCCCGTACTGCGCTGTAGTGTTCTATGTTCTATGTTCTAAAGGAACCTTTTTTTAAAAACCTTTGTGCAGTCTGTGTGCGTAAATCTCGTGTTACAAAATGTTGAATAATACTCGTGGGGGATGAATAGCCGATTCATATTGTTGTAAGTGTAACCAATTAGCATAATTGAAAAAAGCAAACAATCTCATCACCCACAAACCATGTTGTCTGGGCGTTTCCTACATGGAAACCTATTATTGCATTCGAAACATTAAGTTGCTGTTACCAAGTATGGTCACACGAACTTAAGGCTATTTAGTTGGAAATATCAAACCATGACATCACAGGACAAGCCTCATGGGCACACTCCACGTCACAATGAGGTCAGGTGTCACAATAAGCTGGTCGCCCTGGGTAACCATCAAACAGAAGGGTGGGCAAAACCAGAAGCAATTACTGTCTTGGAGTGAATGCGGTTAAGGTGGAACAGCTTAACAGACTTGTCCTGCGAAGGGAGTTTGAGTAATGGAGCCATTTCTGATGAATTGCAAGGGTGTTGTTGCAGAAGGTTTGTTGAGAGCTATAGTCCAAGTTGTCTTTGGGAGAGCTCAACTGACCCAATAATTTAAACAGTGGGATGCAGTCAGCATAAACAGCCAGTTTAAACAGTCAGGAGGCTCCTTATTTAACGTGTTGCTTGACGTTGAGCAACCGTCTCTAACCGAGAAGAAGAGAGGCTTTTAAAGGGAGTGGAGCAACAGGAGAGCTCTTGTTCAGTGTCTAAGAAGAAAGGTTACTGCAACAAGTTGCCATTGAGATAAAAGTTAAAGTCATGAATTGCGATTCTTTAAAAGGAAGAATGGAAAAGGATACAGGGCAAGGATTAGGCTGGCATCAGTTAAGCTTGCACTGGGCACTAGTAAATGAGAGGCAAATGGCCGTCCTTTGTGCTATAACTGAGCAGCCGTCAGTGGGGAATGGATTAGGATGGCTAGTGGTTAACTGGCTTTCATTCCAACAGGCAGCTTGAACAAATTCTACTGGGTGGACAAAACTTCTGCGTTGGTTTATCCTGTGAGATTTACCTTAGGATTGGGCCAAGACCTGGAGTGCTGTTACTGTACTGATCTTTACTGAACCTTAAGAGGGCACACTTGGGGGCTGGATGTTCCTCCTCCTAGAAATCCCATTGGAACCAAATATTGTACTGGCCCTCACAGCTCACAACAATGGACAAGGTATTGATTTGCAAATAGGGGTTTGGATATATCCACGCAAAGGAGAAATCTTCAGCGGGTGAATTGGATCGGATAGTTTTTTCATAGAGGTGGCACAGAGACGACGGGCCAACTGGCAGCCTCCTGGGTGTTCTGTGTCCTTTTATGAAGTCACAAGGCAAGCCTCATGCTCCCCCTGAGCATCACAGTGAGATCGGGTATCACAATAGAGTTCTCATCTGGGGTAACGTTGAGGTAGGAGGCTGCGTAGCCAGTTTAAGGGAAGGGAATGAAGCAAGACTGACTGATTTATCTGGGAGCGAACGTCGTTGAGGTGGAGCACCTGAGAAGCTCTGGAGATTTAGCCATGGAACTAGTCTCTGATCAAATTATGTTAGAAGGTTTATATTGAGCCGTAGTCCCAGATGTTTGCAAATAAGTAGCAGACAAATCCACCCTGGTAATCGTGCAGGTGGGATTTCTTGAAGAGGAGAAAAGAGAGACATTCGCAGAGAGGGAGGTGAGAATTCCATCACAGCATAGAGAAGATGCACAAAGACAACTACAGCAGCAAGTTCGATCCCACCCGTGTGCCTGAGCTGTTGGCTGTCCCCCGATCAGTAAAGGTAATGATTATTTCAATTCGCAATTGCTCCTGGCTTGGAGCCTGGTCCCCTAGCAGCCATTTTCGGGGTGTTGGACCAGCCAGAGCTGCAGACGGGTGCGGGGGCGGATGCTTCAGCCTTTGCCTCGCTGATTGCCCAGAGGGCGGGTCCTGCTGGGGTGGAGGTCAGTTTCTAATCGTGCAAGTGGGATTTCTTGAAGAGGAGAAAAGAGAGACGTTCGCAGAGAGGGAGGTGAGAATTCCATCACAGCATGGAGATGATGCACAAAGACAACTACAGCAGCAAGTTCGATCCCACCCGTGTGCCTGAGCTGTTGGCTGTCCCCCGATCAGTAAATGTAATGCTTATTTCAATTCGCAATTGCTCCTGGCTTGGAGCCTGATCCCCTAGAAGCCATTTTCAGGATGTCGGACCAGCCAGGGCTGCAGGCGGGTGTGGGGGCGGATGCTTCAGCCTTTGCCTCGCTGATTGCCCAGAGGGCGGGTCTTGCTGGGGTGGAAGTCAGTTTCTCCAACCTGTGTCTCAATATGGCCGGGGTGGAGGGTGGGGGGGGGGGGGGGGGGGGGGGGGGGACTGCTGGAATTTTTTGACTCTCGAGAAGGTGAAGTTGGATCTGAGGGGAAGGATGGAAAGGTTGCACAACTCATGGGGACTGTTTCAAGAATTGATTGCCATCGAACATTGGGGTGAGGGGGGGTGGTTATTGGGGTTGTTGAGCACATTGTTTATGGGATGACTGTTAATTTTCTTTTGTTTTTTAACTTGGAGTGTACGGGTGATGTTGGGGTTTGTATATTGAAGGGAATGCTGTTTGAGGGATTGTAATTGTTGTTGTCGGTTTTCTCTTGTGTATTTGATGAAAATGTGGAAAATGAGGAGAAAACAAAGATGATAAAAAAGAATTGCCATCAGTCAATGATGCTTAAGGAGGTAGGTGTGATAACATATAAATAGGAGCAGGGACAGGCCATTCGAGGAGGTGACGGGGCTTGTCTCACATACTCTGGCCAGTGGGATCCCGCCCCTTGTCACCTCTGCAACATCATTTGCCACTCAGGCACTTAACTGGATAGCGGTGTGCCTTTGCCGGGAACAAGGACAAGTGGGTGGCTTTCAACTTGCTCCTTCTTTCCTGATTCCATGTCCCTCGATCAGGAGATGTGAGTGCCTGGCAATGGGGGACAATGGGGGGGGACACCTTACCATGAAGCAATCCCATACAGACTTTGCTGGTTACGCTCCTCACATGACAAGGCCTCTGCCCACCAGTGGGTGAAAGCCAGCAACAGAGCGATGAGGCATTCTTTGCTCCTTTAAGGTCCTCAAATGGCTGCGGGGAGTGAAGGCCACCCACAGGCTTTCCTACCACGGACTGACTTGAAGTGAAGGTGGGGGAAGATGGCGGAGTCAATGCCCGCCAACCTCCTGCCCCATTAAATGCCCCATCGCCAAACCTGCATTAAATTCCGTCCTATGTTTTTCTGCATCTAATAGTATCGGGCAGCTCCTTGTTTTCTATTCTGGGATGCCAGATGGCAAAGGACAGGACTAGAGCCAATCTTAAGCTTCTATTTACATTGGTGCATGCACCTTGTAACCTAACAACCACAGTTTCTGTTTTTCCATATTCACAGGATGACAAGTGAACCCTGAGTTAATGCCCACCATCTGTATACAATTAAATCAATTGTATTAAATTCTTAAATTTAAAAAATAACTTTAATGTGCACAATCAATGCTTCAAACAAATTGAGTCAAAGACTACCATATTTTGTATGAAGTAGTGCACTGTGACTAACCCCATCCTCTCTGTTTGTACCTGGATTACCTATCGTAAAACACACAGTTGTTGATATGCACCCAGTTATTCAATTTTAGGGATTTCCTTTCTTTCTCCCCAGCATCCGTTTCAATCCAGTAAAACCAATCTCTAACCTATTCCCAGTCACCAACCTTATCGTTACGTATAGATTATCCCACATATACGATTATCTACATCATATTCAATGGAATGCACTATCTTCAGTATGCCCACTGTAGAGAACCTCACTTAAATATTTTGATGCATGGAATTCACTGCCCCCCCCCCCCCCCCCACAAGACTAGTGTTTCAGCAGCTGAGGTACGATGAACTTTTATTTTTATTTTGTAACTTCCCAAGCTAAAAGACAATTAGTTTCCCATTTCCACCATAAGACATATTATGAAACCAGGTGCACTAGAATACTAGAAAGATTAATATGTGAACCATCCCTAAAACTGACTAGATTCATGCCCTTTGGATCATCTCATGATAGGAACTTAGGGCAGCATGGTGGCGCAGTGGGTTAGCCCTGCTGCCTCATGGTGCCGAGGTCCCAGGTTCGATCCTGGCTCTGGGTCACTGTCCGTGTGGAGTTTTGCACATTCTCCCCGTGTTTGCGTGGGTTTCGCCCCCACAACCCAAAGATGTGCAGGTTAGGTGGATTGGCCACACTACATTGCCCCTGAATTGAAAAAAATGAATTGAGTATTCTAAATTTAGATTTAAAAATGATAGGAATTTAAGAAAAAAATTCATTTATATAGTGCCTTTAACATAGGAAACAGTGAGTAATTGTCCCGATTTCATTACTTAATGTTTTATTTATCCTTAAAATATTCTCTACTTCATTCCAGCACTTTAAACCAGCATGAGTTCAACTGACCAAACTTCTTAATTGCTCTGTCCTTTCTTCCGATATAACATACTTTGTCGGCAAGAACCTAGCATGAATAACCTGGATGTGGGAGTAACACTTGAAATGGGATTGTTGATTTAAAGTTACACGGACCTACTTTGTATAATATTTAAACTGATGTATTTAAAAGATTCCTTTTAAGCCTAATCTTATAATCACACTATCATGTTCTCAAATTCTCTCAAATACTGCTGTACCTTGTAAAAGCTGCCAGGTGGCTTTGCTTCATGATATCAGTAGAACATCAGTAATACCTCAGGATAAACTCCAAAATCATCTCACATTTCATTTTTCCATTCGTATTGGTTCATCCTCAAGTTTATTTGACAGCCATCGTGAGGACATCAGTTCTTTTTTTTATGTGACTGTTCTGTCACCTTTATTTAATTGTCTAAACTATTCAAGTTACTGTCTCTACTTCCACTTTGTGTCTGCAATCTCCCACTCACACAATCGGAAGGCTCTTTCTCCCAGTTTGTGAATATTTAGTGTTGCTGAGGCCCCTCTAGCCTCAGTTTTGTTATTTCCAGCCTTTCACTCCATTCTGCCAGCCCTTGGACCTCATTTCTGAACATGCGACCTGCATAACTAGCTCCCTTTACCATTCTACCTCTAGAATATATGTCACCCAAGTACCCACTTGAGGTGAATGGTCTGTAGCTGTGATAGCTTCATCATGTGTGACATGATTGCTCACAATACCACATCAAGCTCTTGATTTGCTGCATTCTATTCCTCAAGACCCTTAGCCCGAATACATTTGCGGGCCAAGGTGCCTTGTTTAATTCTATCATAGAACATAGAACATACAGTGTAGAAGGAGGCCATTTGGCCCATCGTGTCTGCACCGACCCACTTAAGCCCTCACTTCCACCCTATCCCCGTAACCCAATAACCCCTCCTAACCTATTATCGGTTCAGAATCCAAGGATTTGTAATTCTGATTAATCATGAGGAATGGATCTTGATAGTTTGGTTGCCATGTTTGATGAGTCAGTTTCCATTACTTAAGGCCCTCTTTCAAGTCTCCTGTATTGAACTCTGTTGTAGATAGCCTAACGAAAATGTTTCAGTGTGAATTTCTATCCGAGACCTCAGCCTTGATAAAAGTTTAGCTCGCTGGAGCCAATCACCCAGATGTGAAGAACAATTGGAACTAATTGGAGTACCTTACTGCGTAGGAGACCTATCATAAAGAACAATTTGGAATTTAACTTACTTCTATTTATCCTTAAAATATTCTCCACTTTATTCCAGCACTTTAAACCAGTATGAGTTCTACTGATTCACTTTGCTCTGTCCTTTCTTCCAATATAACAATTTGCCTGCGAGAACCGAGTGTGGGTGGGAGTAACACTCTAAATGGGATTGTTGATTTAAAGTTATACCGGACCCACTTTGTTTAATATTGATTAATTTCATAAGCCTGTTTATTAATCAGATTAATTACCATCAGGACACTTACCCCAGTGAGTTTCCATCACTTAAGACTCTACCTAAACTCCTGAATTTAACTCAGTCATAGATTCATCTCATTAATTAGATCCTCTAACCATCTGGAGAGAGTTCTTTGCCCACACCAGGGTAAATTTGGCCATTTGCAGTGGTCTATCAGCTAAATTTTTATTGCACCATTTCATTGATTTTCTTTCACAAAAAACATTGCTTC